>NC_056435.1:27608563-27688563 GCF_018296145.1 Oncorhynchus tshawytscha | reverse complement strand
TCCCGGCCCGTGTCTTCTGGGGTGGGACCTGTCTGGATGTCTTTGAGCCAAGGGTACTCAGACAGTAGGTGGTGTTTACACACACACACACACACACACACACATAATCCCCCTGCCCACACACACTCTGGGGCGCTATAGCTACTCTGCCCTGCAGAGGCAAAGCGCAGTCATGACATATTTTTCTTTACTGCAAAATCCGCCTTCAAAGTCTTTTTCTGTCTAGACAGACAGCAATTTCTGACACTCCATTATATATTCTGATCAACTGGCTTGTTCTTGTGTCAGGAAACGAAATACCACATAAACCAGATGATATACCTAGCCATTACAACAGGTTTTTGACCAAATTCGTAGTTACTGCATTTTCCCTTTGAAGGGCACTATTGTGTTGGCCCTATTAAGTTATTTCAATAATGAATATGCTTTTGGTGTCAATTTGGTATCTTTGCCAACAGTTGCCAAAAGCCAGTGGTTATTCTGTAGTTTACTGTAGCAGCAGCCCACTGAGATGGCCCATGTTTACTGTAAAGCCTGACATATTTTTTGAGGAAATGGTAGTGCACAGTGCAGCAGGATCTGTTTTGTCATGGTGTATTTCACAGAGGAAGGAAATAGAGTCTGTATATTGTTGAGCCCTAGGACCAGCTTGCCTCTTTCAGGTCTCTCAGGAGGAAACTCTCTCTCTCTCTCTCTTTATCTCTCACTCTCTCACTCTCTCTTGCCTCTCTCTCTCTGTCACTATCTTGGTCTCTCTCTAGCCTCTCTCTCTCTCTGTCTCTCTCTGTCACTCTCTCGCTCTCTCTCTTGCCTCTCTCTCTCTTGCCTCTCTCTCTTGCCTCTCTCTCTTGCCTCGCTCTCTCTCTCTCTTGCCTCTCTCTCTCTCTGTTGCCTCTCTCTCTTGCCTCTCTCTCTTGTCTCTCTCTCTCTCTCTTGCCTCGCTCTCTCTTGTCTCTCTCTCGCTCCCTGTTTGTTCCTCTATTGATCTACATCTGTAAAATTCTCTCCATCCTGCTCTTCTCCTTTCATTCTTCTTTTTTTGTGATTATGTCTCTGAATTTAGTGGAAAACATGTTGAGGCGCTCCCCTTGGTGACAAGAGCAATTTGGCTCTCATATGTTCCTCCCCTCCAGTCACTGGTTAGTGCTGGTGTGTGTGTGCATGTTTGTGTATGTGTGTGCTCGCGTGCGTGCGTGCGCGTGTTCGTGTGTTACAAAGCAAGAGACGGCAGGCCTTTCACTAACAGCTATAGCTTGTTGGAATTTTGAAGAGGTTCTATACAAAACATCCTCAGTTTAACTATCTAACTTTGACTTTGAATGTAATAGTTTCTGGGCAATTCAACAACGGAATGTTTCAGTGTTAAACAAAAGAGTGTGAATACTAATGTTTGAATTAGTGCTCCAGCAAATGAGGCGTGTGAGTGGTGTTTAGAGGCCGGCTGGGTGGGGGCGGGGGTGGGGGCAGGTCGGGCCTCTTCTCTCCTCTCTCTCTCTCCTCTCTCTCTCTCCTCTCTCTCTCTCTCTAACCTGACAGCTCATCAGCAACTCGGAGCAGTAATTGAAAATCATGGGAAAAGTGGATAATGATCGTTTATTTGTGTGAAATTCAAACGAGAAGGGGAGAGAAGCTGGACTTGGAGGTTCAGGGGCTTATCTGGCTGTGGTTGGCTGAGTAATTAAATCAGGAAAGCCAGTGAAGTTCTCCTCAGCTCAGCGTCTCGTCCTGTTTCTCCTTTAATCAGGCGCCCATTAAACCTCTGATTGCGCGCCCCATCTTCTGACTCCAGCTCAGCTATTAAACAAGAAGTGAAAGCCTTTCTCTGTGGCAGCAGCTCAAGGGTGGGGGAAGGTGGTGGAGGGTGCGTTGGCGGGGTGGATGGCATTCGAGCACAGGATGCAAGGTGAGAGAGAAATAGCAGGACATGTATGGTATTAATGGAAGGGGAGAGGGGGAGAGCGACATGCAGGGGGAAAAAAGTATGTGGACACCTGCTCATCGAACATCTTGTTCCAAAATGATGGCCATTTAATATGGACTTGGTAACCCTTGCTGCTGTAACAGCTTAGACTCTTCTGCGAAGGCTTCCCACTCGATGTTTGGAACATTGCTGCGGGGACTGGCTTTTTTTACTGCAAAATCTGACTTCAAAAGTATTTTTCTGTCTAGACAGACAGCAAATTCTGATACTCCATTATATATTTGGATCAACTGGCTTGTTCTTGTGTCAGGAAACAAAATACCACATTAATCAGACTTGATTCCATTCAGCCACATGAGCATTAGTGAGGTCGGGGAGTGATGTTGGGCGATTAGGCCTGGCTCTCAGTCGGCGTTCCAATTCATCCCGAAGGTGTTTGATGGGGTTAAGGTCAGGGCTCTGTGCAGGCCAGTCAAGTTCTTCCACACCAATCTCGACAAACCATTTCTGTATGGACCTCGCTTTGTACATGGGGGCATTGTAATGCTTAAACAGGAAAGGGCCTTCCCTAAACTGTTGCCACATAGTTGGAAGTACAGAATCATCTAGAATGTCATTGTATGCTGTAGAGGTAAGATTTCCCTTCACTGGAACTAACCCAAACCATGAAAAACATTCCTCCTCCACCAAACTTTACAATTGGCACTGTTGCATTCGGGCAGGTAGCGTTCTCCTGGCCTCCGCCAAACCCAGATTTGTCCGTCGGACTTCCAAATGGTGAAGCGTGATTCATCACTCCAGAGATCGAGTTTCCACTGTTCCAGAGTACAATGGCGGCGAGCTTTACACCACTCCAGCTGGCGCTTGGGATTGCGCATTAGACTTGTGTGTTGCTGCTCGGCCATGGAAATCCATTTCATGAAGTTCCCGACGTACAGTAATCGTGCTGACGTTGTTTCCAGAAGCAGTTTGGAACTCGGTAGTGAGTTGTTGCCGACGATTTTTACACGCTACGCGCTTCAGCAATTGGCAGTCCCGTTCTTTCATAAAGTACTACTGGCCTGTGAGATATAGCTGTGACCTTAACTTAAATACACACACGCACACGCACACGCACACACACACACACACACACACACACACACACACACACACACACACACACACACGCTGACTGGGAGTATTATGCAGATGTGAGCCGCCTTTATTGTAATGTCAGCCATCTACACTGCAGGCCACACACACACACACACACACACACACACACACACACACACACACACACACACACAGTCAAGCTGTTTTGATTGGCTCTGCGGGGAATTAGCAGCAGCATGAATAGCACCATTATTTTCCCTCTCTATTCAAATGCAGCATCGTCCAAACTGCTGTCTCCACATATGCAGTGACACATGACCTCGACCAATGTCAGGTGTGATTCCTCCACTGCTCTCCACCGTATAGATATCGTCCAGATTACAGCGATGCCTGCTCCACACTGTTGAGGACCACCTCCGGATCTGGGACAGCTGATTGCATATATACATTTTTATGGAGTCTGACCACACTGTCAGAGTGGACAAGGTTATTCAGCCAGAAGAGAGATTGTATTGTTTTGTGTTTACATTATCCTGACCTGGACACACAGTATAATGGTAATTCCACGAAATGAGTGCCTTTCTTGCGTCCCTTTGATATGTTAAGTAGAAATTGTAGAATTGTAGAATTTTAAAAGGCTGTTATATTAAATGGAGTGCCCATTAATATAGAAAATTGAATACATTTTAAATGGAAACTTGATGAAGGGTCAAAAGTCACCATTTTGACGTGTCCCTCTAAACATCCTCTGTTACTCCAAGGAAGATTTGAAACTCAAAGTTTTCACCATCACTGTAAAGCCCTATTTATTTTATGGGTTTGACAAAGTCATTTCCAAAGATCATTATGTATTTAATGTGATTAGTGATTCATTTTAAGGTAATAAAAAAAACCTGTCCCCCGTTTTAAGGTCAACCCTGTTACGTGAACTGAACTCTCGTTTTATTACTGTCAAACTATTCCTTTGCAAATCTAAATTTTTCAAGGAACATTAAACCTCCAACAGTCAAATCATAGTGTCAAAACTATGTCGATTGGACATGTACTGTACCCCCGTGGCTGTGCTCATAGTGTCTCCTCTCATCTCCTCCGCCCTCCCCTCCTCTCCTCTCCTCCTGCCCTGCAGCCCCAGTCATCCTGAATGAGCTGAACTGGACCCAGGCTCTTGAGAGGGTGTTTATTGATAACCGCCGGGAGGACAGCTCTCTGCGCTGGCAGGTGTTCGGCAGCTCGACGGGGGTCACAAGATACTACCCAGGTAAGTCCTAGACCATTGTTAATAAGGATATTATCAACGTTCACTAGAACTATCGTATAGACATAGAGGTAAGTTCTCCCGAGTGGCGCAGCAGTCTACCGCACTGCATCGCAAGTGCTTGAGGCGTCACTACAGCCCCGGGTTCAATCCCAGGCTGTGTCACAGCCGGCCGTTGACCGGGAGACCCACAATTGGCCCAGTGTCGTCCAGTTTAGGGGAGGGTTTGGCCAGCCGGGATTTCCTTTTCCCATCGCGCTCTAGCAACTCCTTGTGGCGGGCCGGGCGCCTGCAAGCTGACTTCCGGTCGCCAGCACATTGGTGCAGCTGGCTTCCGGGTTAAGCAAGCAGTGCGGCTTGGCAGGGTCGTGTTTCGGGGGACGTATTGCTCTTGACCTTCGCCTCTCCCGAGTCCATAGGGGAGTAGCAGCGATGGGACAACACTGTAACTACCAATTGGATACCACAAAATTGCAGAATGATGTTTTGTATTCCTCCTTTTTCCAGCCACTCCTTGGAGAGCGCCCAATAAGATTGACCTGTATGACGTGCGCAGACGACCATGGTGAGTACTGACGACCATGGTGAGTACTGACGACCATGGTGAGTACTGACGACCATGGTGAGTACTGACGACCATGGTGAGTACAGACGACCATGGTGAGTACTGACGACCATGGTGAGTACTGACGTCCATGGTGAGTACTGACGACCATGGTGAGTACTGACGACCATGGTGAGTACTGACGACCATGGTGAGTACTGACGTCCATGTTCTGTTTTCTTCCTCTTACATGCGATAGAGAGGCCCTACAGGTTTTCCATTCAGATGTTCTCCCACCCGGGGGCCAGCCTAAGGCCATTTACATGGGATTCATCTGCTATTTATTTGCCGACAGAATCCTTCTTTATGATGGGATATTCTATTCAACCGAAGGACAATAATATTAGGAAAGCACATATTTGTTTAATATGAAAGGTTCTGCTCCCAATACACTTGCAACATCTCAATGAATTTGGGGAGGGGGGAATGGTTTTATAAAGACATGGTATTGCCTATAGAATGACACATATTCTAATTTCAAATATTAAAGCCCCAGATATCTTACATCTTTGTTAGAACCTTCTCTGTGTATTGTGTTGTGAAATCCAATGTAACCAGTCTTGTATTGTGTTCTTGTAAGCTTTGGTCTATTATAGACGTTAGTCCCCCCCAAGCTTAATAGAATAGTTCTCTCCTTTGTTTCAGGCCATTGAGGTTAAAGCATTATCTAACCCCTATTTATCTCAGTGAGTTACCAGAGAAAATACATTTTCTTCAGCTAGAAGGACCGCAGCCAAGTGGCAAATACGATATGGAGTGGTACCATTGCTGTGTTGCGTTAAGTGTTCACCTGCCATTTGGTTTGTGAATCCCTGCTGTGTGTCAGATCCAGGGCCAGGGACTCACAGAGCACGGCGGTTTGACGTTTTCGACAGCACGAGTGTGTGAGGCCAAACAGCCCCCTTTCCCCTACACCCTCACCCCTCCATCCTGCCTCTACCTGTCACTGTCTCTTCAGCTCTGTTTAAGAGCTGCCTGTTGCCTGGTTGCAGATTAAAGCACACCGGACATAATCATGACAGCCACATTGATTAGAGTTGATGCCGGTTTCCATCCCTGGCTGTCTGCCTGTATCCAGCTCCAGCATAGCTTGGTTGGCTGTTTAGGCCAAGGGTTGGCCAGAGGTGATGGATGGGCCCGGAGGGCAATGCACTGAGACAAACAGCAAACTCCCACGGTATACGATTCAAACACTTATACAGTCCACTCCAGAGATGTATCTGTCAGGTAAATAAGCAACGTATTTATACCGATATCAACAGAGTCTGCTTTACTACACATTCCCATTAACATGCTATTACATACAGAGATGTGTGTTCAGCACACTCACCGGCCTACTCATATAAAACCGAGACATACGGATTCTGCTCAGAAGGTTAGAGTTGCCGTTAAAGATGTGTGAGAAGCCTGTGTTTAGCTGAGCTCCAGGTTGTTTCCCAGCGTATCAGAATGAGGAAGTAATACAGGCTCTTCCTTGGACAGACTAATTGAGTTAACACTCTGGGAGAAAGTGTCCCTGCAATGCCTCTGCTCTGGCAGACATGGGCCTTCACACAATGCCTGTAAAACACTGTAGACCTCCACGTGAACACGACGCCGCCAATAATTGCACTGTTTGTGTTAACAATGGGCTGCAGGACGCGGCTGACAAGTTAAAAGGACGATCATGTCTGTGTAGAGAAAGAGCAGGTGCTCCTAATGTTTTATACACTCGGTGTATACGACAACCCATTTTAATTCCCTCACACAGGAGAAGAGTCTTCCTTGAGGCAGAGAGGAATGTGGATTTGAGAGAGGGGGAGGGTTTTTACATGTTTTAAATTTAACCTTCATTTAACGAGGCAAGTCAGTTAATCTTGATATTCCCCGTCCCGGATCCGGTATCGTAATCATCGCCTGACATTAATTAGCATAACGCAACGGACATAAATATCCCTAGAAAATATTCCTATTCATGAAAATCACAAATGAAATATATTGAGACACAGCTTAGCCTTTTGTGAATCACCCTGTCAGCTCATATTTTCAAAATATGCTTTACAGCCAAAGCTAGACAAGCATTTGTGTAAGTTTATCGATAGCCTAGCATAGCATTATGCCTTGCTAGCAGCAGGCAAACTACGTCACAATGCTGTAGACACCTTGGGGAATACGTAGAAAGCATAAGCTGGTTCATAGCACACTCACAGTTCAATAGGGACTCATTGAAACGCAGAGCTTTCAAAACCTGGGGCACTTCCGGATTGGATTTTTCCTGCAACATCAGTTCTGTTATACTCACAGACAATATCTTTACAGTTTAGAGTGTTTTCTATCCAAAGCTGTCAATTATATGCATATTCTAGCATCTTGTCCTAACAAAATATCCCGTTTAAAATGGGAACGTTTTTTTTCCAAAAATGAAAATACTGCCCCCTAGTACCAAGAGGTTTTAATTAAGAGCAAATTCTTATTTACAATGACGGCCTACACCGGCCAAACCCGGACAATGCTGGGCCAATTGTGCGCCGCCCTAAGGGACTCCCAATCATGGTCGGTTGTGATACAGCCTGGATTCAAACTGTAGTCTGTAGTGCCTTAGACCGCTGCGCCACTCGAGAGAGATGGAGAGAGAGCTGAGAAGAAGGAAGGGAGTCTGGAGACAGAGGATGTGACAGGGGTAGACAGGGGTGGATGCTTTCCACTGAAGAGCACCATGTCACCCCCTGGTCCTCCATGTTTGTCACTGTCATCTCTGCCTGTTGGTCTCCGACTTTCCCTCCATCCTCTCTGAAAGCTCCTGTGGCCTGTTGCCTAGCAACCTGTGCCCGTGCCGTGTTGAGTGGCGGTGCCGTGGCAGGGAGTGCCATGATGTGGCAGGTCATGCTTGTGTGATTATGGTCTAACACGCTGTCTTCGGTTGTGACACTCTCTGGAGGGGTCAGCCAATCGCAGGGGGCTAAAAGACCACCCACTGGGTTAGGTAAGCCATTCACGTGTTTGTTAGGGGACAGCAATAGATAAATAGACCTTTAAAGGGGAATGGAGGTTACTCACATGCATATGCACGCACACACACACACACGCACACACACGCACACACACACACGCACACGCACACACACACACACATCCTTTCACACAAACACACACTCGTCTGCACATGTTGATGCACATACAAGAATCCTCCCCCACAAACCCAACAGCCAACTCACACACACATCAACACTCCCTCATACTACTGAGCAATATGCAGCTAGATTGCACAGATGCAACCACAGGAACACGCTTCATCCCAGTTTCATGTGTGAAAATCGCATTTCCACATACAGCTGTTTTCAGATGTATTAAATGAGATAATACCACATTTTCACTTGAGAAAAAAACATGTTTTCACCTCACATATGAATTGCAGTTGCACATGTGAAATATGTCTTGTTTACATGTGGAATTGCAAGTTCACGTGAAAATTGAAGAAAACATCGAAGAGAACTTGCAATTTCACATGTGGTGATGCAATACTGTGATTCTCCTCACATGTGAAAAGGTTGTGTCAAGATGTTGCAGTACATATGTTTCCACATATGGAATAGCAAATTCTTTACTGCCGTTCTGTGAAAAGGTAACTTAGCCTACCTGAGTATAATAATTCAAGTGCGAACAAAAAGGATATTTTCTTATTTCTGAGCCAGCAATTGGGAGCTTCACTGCTGCAGGCGCATGCTTCTCTTCTTCATATAGTGCCCAAACCACCTGTTCTTTTCACGTGATTCTTTTCATGTGTTTTTTTTGGTTGTTGTCAGGGATAACCCCGACACTGACACTAAGTCTGAAATGTGATTTTCAGGAGGAAATAAAAGGATGGCTTGTGTGCACAGTGTGTGGCCTAAAAGACCTTCACCTTTTTACGGGAATGTGTTTAGGGCTGGTTGACCTGTCCTTTAGATATGCCAGCTGGACGGGTGTGTGTGTGCGTGTGTGCGTGCGTGTGTGTGTGTGTGTGCGTGTGCGTGTGTGTATAAAGTGTGTAATCCTTTGAGGAAATCGGGGAAAGGGAGAAGATGAGGCTGAGTAGCTCGCTGCCTCCACAGATGGGCTCCCTCCATCTGTCTGTCTGCTGTGCTCCCCCACTAACGGGCCTCGGGAAAATGAATGGTCCAGTCAACACACTTAATTGTCTCCAATTGCTCTGACATTAATTATTAACATTTGTCCATTATAAAGTCTGTTAAGGAAGTCAAGGAACAGAGGTGGAGAGAGAATGAGAGAGAGAGAGAGAGAGAGAGATATAGAGAGACAGGCATGGAGTCATGTTAGCCAAGCGTTGCAGAGATCCCATTACCTTCCAGGTTCAGTACAGCGTGCAGGGCCATAACAGATATTGATTTCTCTGAAAAGTCCATCTACCTTCTCAGTAAATATTATGGCTTCTAGTCAATCCCAGCCAGGAGATGAGCCTCCCAAAATGCCATGGCCCAAACGCCTGGAGCCTCTGTGCTTGCCTCCCTTCCTACCTGCCTCTCCCATTCTCCTCACTCACTCCTCCTGCAGGGAGTGGGTTCGTCAAAGGGAAAGCTTCTCTGTCTCTTTGACTGTATAGCGTGAAGCGATAACCATGACTGTGGCGTCACAGTCAGAATGTTTTCCCATCTCTTGTTCCATTGGAAATAGTGACCTTGGGCCCATAAGGCATGCGACTTAAGTAATTCAACTCCAAATCTGTAAATCCATCGTAGTATAGTAGAAAAATGTGTAGCTACTGTTGAATGTTTTGAATTCAAATGTCTTTCCATTTACCGATTTTACACATTTACCATAACATATAAATGATTTATAATATTTCGTACTATGGGCATAACCTGAAATATGGAAATGTGTCTCTTGGTATCAACCCCCTCAAATAATCAGCCAAAAGTCAAATAAATAAAAGACAGACAACATCTCTTTCTCCTGCAGGCTCTCTGGGCCACATCCTCCTATATTTTTTTTTATCTTAATTTAATCTTCATTCAGCAGCCACATCCACAGGAGCACTAAGAGAGCAGGAGTCCATAAAATAATAAGCCCATCATCACAACGACACACACGGTTAATATTCACACGCTCACAGGATACCAAACACTGCAACTCATAGATAGGTATATACATCCTCTCTATGCATCCGGTGCAATGTATTCGGAGTGTACAAAACATTAGGAACACCTGCTCTTTCCATGACATAGACCGGGTGAATCCAGGTGAAATCGAGGATCCCCCCCCTGATTGATGTCACCTGTTAAATCCACTTCAATCACTGTAGACGAATGGGAGCCGAGAGGTTAAAGAAGGATTTGAAAGCCTTGAGCCAATTGAGACGTGGGTTGTGTGTGTGTGCCATTCAGAGGGTGAATGGGCAAGACAAAAGTGCCTTGGAATGGGGTATGGTAGTAGGTGCCAGGCGCACCGGTTTGTGTGTGTGAACTGCAACGCTGCTGGGCTTTTCACGCTCAACAGTTTCCCGTGTGTATCAAGATTGGTCCACCACCCAAAGGACATCCAGACAACTTGACACAACTGTGGGAAGCGTTGGAGTCAACATGGGCCAGCATCCCTGTGGGAACGCTTTCGACACCTTGTGGAGTCCACGCCACGACGAACTGAGGCTGTTCTGAGGGCAAAAGGGGGGTGCAACTCAATATTAGGGAGGTGTTCCTAATGTTTCATACACTCAGTGTGTACGTACATTCAGAAACACACACATGCAGGTATTTATAGAAACTACTCCCACAATCACACACACGCATACGCAGACGCCCACACACACACATACTTGATTCTAGAATAAGATTAACCTAGGCCATTTTAGTGTTTTATCATTGTGTATTATCTGGAAAGTAAGGTAGATAATTCCCCCCGATTCAAATGTAATGCACCCCACTCAGGGAAACGGGTCAGGGTACGTAAACACAATCTTCTGAGAGTGTTAGCCCCCCAGCACAGTTAATGTATTGATTTTACAGCACCGCTCCGCGAGACAACTATTTCATGAATTCCAATGAGACTCTTTTACCAGACTGCCATGAAGGGACAGAAATACAATCACTGCCACGCAGAATATGCCATTGTATTCTACTGGTTGCTTAATGTGTTCTTTTTAAGATGTTTTTACCTTCTGTGGGTGCCAATTTCGCAGCTTTAATCTGTTGTCATTTAATGCTGTGCCTCTGCCTTGAGACCTGCCGCTCAAACAAAACATGTTGACTGTTTTATGTTGTCATGTGTTTTATGTTATTACTAGTGTGTGAGAAGTGTTTACTTTGATTTGCTCGTTAAAACATTGGTCGAAACAGCTACCTCTGATGAAGTGCACACACAGACATCAGCCTACTCGTATTCCTCATCGTGTGCACACTTACACAGTGGCTCTCATTAAGGACTGTGGTGTTATTCGATTATGTAGAGTCATTTCCATGTAACGAGAAAGAGAGAGAGAGAGAGCGAGAGAGAGAGAGAGAGAGGGACAGGCAGGGATAGTGTTGTTGGGGCGGTGGGCAGGGACAGGCAGGGATAGTGTTGTTGGGGCGGTGGGCAGGGACAGGCAGGGATAGTGTTGTTGGGGCGGTGGGCAGGGACAGGTAGGGATGGTGTTCTTGGGGCGGTGGGCAGGGACAGGCAGGGATGGTGTTGTTGGGGCGGTCGTTAGGGACAGGCAGGGATAGTGTTGTTAGGGCGGTGGGCAGGGACAGGCAGGGATAGTGTTGTTGGGGTGGTGGGCAGGGATGGTGTTGTTGGGGTGGTGGGCAGGGATGGTGTTTTTGGGGTGGTGGGCAGGGATGGTGTTGTTGGGGTGGTGGGCAGGGATGGTGTTGTTGGGGCGGTGGGCAGGGATAGTGTTGTTGGGGTGGTGGACAGGGACAGGCAGGGATAGTGTTGTTGGGGTGGTGGGCAGGGACAGGCAGGGATGGTGTTGTTGGGGCGGTGGGCAGGGACAGGCAGGGATGGTGTTGTTGGGGCGGTGGGCAGGGACAGGCAGGGATAGTGTTGTTGGGGCGGTGGGCAGGGACAGGCAGGGATAGTGTTGTTGGGGCGGTGGGCAGGGACAGGTAGGGATGGTGTTGTTAGGGCGGTGGGCAGGGATAGTGTTGTTGGGGCGGTGGGCAGGGACAGGCAGGGATAGTGTTGTTGGGGTGGTGGGCAGGGACAGGCAGGGATGGTGTTGTTGGGGCAGTGGGCAGGGACAGGCAGGGATAGTGTTGTTGGGGCGGTGGTCAGGGATAGTGTTGTTGGGGCGATGGGCAGGGACAGGCAGGGATGGTGTTGTTGGGGTGGTGGGCAGGGACAGGCAGGGATGGTGTTGTTGGGGCGGTGGGCAGGGACAGGCAGGGATGGTGTTGTTGGGGCAGGGACAGGCAGGGATAGTGTTGTTGGGGTGGTGGGCAGGGACAGGCAGGGATAGTGTTAGTGGGGTGGTGGGTAGGGACAGGCTGGGATGGTGTTGTTGGGGCGGTGGGCAGGGACAGGCAGGGATAGTGTTGTTGGGGCGGTGGGCAGGGACAGGCAGGGATAGTGTTAGTGGGGTGGTGGGTAGGGACAGGCAGGGATGGTGTTGTTGGGGCGGTGGGCAGGGACAGGCAGGGATGGTGTTGTTGGGGCGGTGGGCAGGGACAGGCAGGGATGGTGTTGTTGGGGCGGTGGGCAGGGACAGGCAGGGATGGGCAAGTGCCTGGGCTCAGTTCAGCACCAGCCAGGTCCATCTGCTCGTCACCTGGCTCTGGCACGCAGGAGACTGGGTAATGACAGGGAAAGAATGGCATCAGCGGGCAGGAGCTGAGAGTTAATTACAGAATGGAACCCATGCAGAAACAACACATCTGGATCCATGAGGAAAATATAGAGGATCAGATGCAGCAGACATATCACTATAAGCTTCAATCCATGATGTTTTATCACCATGGAACTACTATACATCAGGCTGGAGATGGAAAAAACCCCTCACCCCACTCATCCCCCCTCACTTGCTTGCTTGAAAGCAGGAATAAATACAATTGACTTTTAGGAAGGGAGAGAGAGAGAGAGACGGAGAGAGAGACAGACAGACAGACAGACAGACAGAGACAGAGCGAGACAGAAACAGACAGAGAGAGAGAGAGAGAGAGAGAGACAGAGACAGACAGAGAGACAGAGAGAGAGAGAGAGAGACAGAGAGAGAGAGAGAGAATACCACAGTCAGACGCAGCACGGCAATCTATGGAAAGATCAGTCGTGGCAGCGCTATAACTTCTGTCGCAAGTGATCCCCCCCACACACACACTCCACCCCCCGCGTCACACACTCAGCTTCTCTCCATCTTCTGTTAAACTCCTCTTAAACCTTGTTGCAGCTGATCAATGCTGCCTCTCTCTTTAGACAAACCCCCAAGAGAAATAGTCTCTCTTGAAGTGACATTATTTTCCCCCTGAGACATATGGGGAGCTAATGACAGCTCCGCATTTGACTGTGTGATGTGAGTGTGGGGCAACTGAGGTTGAACCAGTAATGGAAGTCGGCTGTGCCCCTCTCATTAACATTTAGCCCATGAATAACTTCAGCCATATGAAAGCACTAGAGTCCACTGAGAGAATGAGACGAGTTCGAGGATTTAATGAAATCCTCCCGCCACTCAGTTACTCAGGTCTGAAGCCCTTCACCAAAAGGGCCATTCCTTGAATATCTGCGCTGAGCTTTCTCTGGTGCCCCGGTGTGGAGACGTGGTGCACATTCTGACTGGGTTTGGTGCCGCATCGACGACCACTTTCACAACTCCATCTAGCCACGGAATGAAGCCATCACTGCGTGCAGTCTAACTCTCTTCTCTCTCCCCTTTCCCTCTCCCCGTGCACTCTCGTTCTCAAATTAAGATTTCCGTAATTAAATTGATAAAAGTCATGCCAATACACTTCATGGTTCCAGACCTGATTTCAAATGCCACATAGTGCTGTGGAAATTCTACCTTTGATGTGGTGTTCTCTGTTATGAAAAATAATTGGATTTCCCCCCCTCCCCCACACACTTCTGCCTATTCTGGGCATGCACGGTTAATCGATCTCTCAAGTGTCAGCGGTGACGGTGCTGGTTGGCTGACCTGCTTGTGTTCTGTCCTGGGGGGGGGGGGTTCAGGAGAGTGAGGCCCCGGTTGTGTTTGAAGCTGGGATTCAGGGCCACGTCGGTGCAGAGGGACAGCAGTGGAACAGAGGTCAGGGGTCACTGTGCAGGTTGGAGTGGTGGCGCGGTGCCTGCCAGTGAAGTGATGGGCTGGGGCTTGTGGGAGCAGCAACAGTGAGGCCTACCAGGACTCAGTTCCTCTCTACCTCTGTATCGGCCCTGGCCCGGCATAAGAAAAGCACCTAACTGGCCCACAGGCAGCTGGCCTGCCTCCACACACAGCGGAACCGCTGATAAAAAGCAGAAAGAGACTACTGGTGATCGGTCTGCCTCTGCTTCGCTCGCGCCTCAGAATGCCAAGCGAACTAAACGCTAACATTTGAAACCCCCCGCCAAGCTGACCTGGAGGAGCCCTGTAACGTTACGTCAATCTCTGCTCCATTTGTGTCAGGTGTAATGGGATTTTAATTGCAGTTGGAAGGGAATGAGTGCATTCCAATTTGCCTCTATATGTCAGCCTCTATCAGCAGTGGGCAGACGTTTGTGTTTGTGGCTTTTCCAGGACAACAAAGTGTCTAGCATCTTTGGTTCACTTTGCTGCTGTGTTTCTGCTCCCCCACAGTCCCGCCCTGCACCATCATGACTGACACACACACACACACACACACACACGCATAGCTGCCCTATTTTAGGAGTAGCTTTGCAACTGTAGCATAATGGTGTTAAGCAGCTTGTGTCTCGAGCTGACAAAGGGACCGGCAGAGTAAAGAATGTGTTTGACACCGGACTGGTGCGTCATTGAGGGACTAGAGAATCAGCAGTAGCTCTTATTGTACAGACAGACAGAGCTTAGCGCAGACGACCCAAAACACAGGTCAGCTCGGCTCAGCCTGCTTAGAAACATGACTGAAATCTATTCAGACGACCCAAAACACAGGTCAGCTCGGCTCAGCCTGCCTAGAAACATGACTGAAATCTGTTCAGACGACCCAAAACACAGGTCAGCTCGGCTCAGCCTGCTTAGAAACATGACTGAAATCTGTTCAGACGACCCAAAACACAGGTCAGCTCGGCTCAGCCTGCTTAGAAACATGACTGAAATCTGTTCAGACGACCCAAAACACAGGTCAGCTCGGCTCAGCCTGCTTAGAAACATGACTGAAATCTATTCAGACGACCCAAAACACAGGTCAGCTCGGCTCAGCCTGCTTAGAAACATGACTGAAATCTATTCAGACGACCCAAAACACAGGTCAGCTCGGCTCAGCCTGCTTAGAAACATGACTGAAATCTGTTCAGACGACCCAAAACACAGGTCAGCTCGGCTCAGCCTGCTTAGAAACATGACTGAAATCTGTTCAGACGACCCAAAACACAGGTCAGCTCGGCTCAGCCTGCCTAGAAACATGACTGAAATCTGTTCAGACGACCCAAAACACAGGTCAGCTCGGCTCAGCCTGCTTAGAAACATGACTGAAATCTGTTCAGACGACCCAAAACACAGGTCAGCTCGGCTCAGCCTGCTTAGAAACATGACTGAAATCTGTTCAGACGACCCAAAACACAGGTCAGCTCGGCTCAGCCTGCCTAGAAACATGACTGAAATCTGTTCAGACGACCCAAAACACAGGTCAGCTCGGCTCAGCCTGCTTAGAAACATGACTGAAATCTGTTCAGACGACCCAAAACACAGGTCAGCTCGGCTCAGCCTGCTTAGAAACATGACTGAAACCTGTTCAGACGACCCAAAACACAGGTCAGCTCGGCTCAGCCTGCTTAGAAACATGACTGAAATCTGTTCAGACGACCCAAAACACAGGTCAGCTCGGCTCAGCCTGCTTAGAAACATGACTGAAACCTGTTTAGTTCAGACTCAAAACACAGGTAAAACAAACTCTGTCTCAGCCTGCTTAGAAACATGACTGAAGATCTACACATACAGGTTGCTCAAAACACAGGTCAGCTTTACCTAGCCTGTTAGAAACATGACTGAAATCTGTTCAACCATTCTCAAAAACTTAGGTCATTTAGACACAGCCTGCTTAGAAACATTTCAGCATTTAAATCTGCTCAGTTGCCCATAAAACAGGTCAGCGGCCAGTTTATTAGAAACATGACTGAAACCTGTTTAGTTCAGACTCAAACTAAGTATAAAACAAACTCTGTCTAAAGACGACTCAGATTACTTAGACTGAAGATATACACATACAGGTTGCTCAACATGCAAACATAGCTTTACCTATACTGTAAGTGAACCTTAGCTAAGCCGGGACTCCATTCACTTGCCTCAACCATTCTCAACAAAGCTTAGAATCCATTTAGACACAGCTCTTGCAAGCTAATACTCCATTTCAGCATTTAAATATGCTCTGGTTGCTACATATTAACATAGCCCAGTTTATTGTAACCTAGGATCCCCATCAAATCTACCAGTTCAATTAAACGCAGTGAAGACTAATGCAATTTGTTAAACACATCTTTCTTTCTTGAACAGGTACATCCAAGGGGCATCCTCTCCCAAGGACATGATCATCATTGTGGATGTGTGAGTAGATGCAGTCTTTCCTTCTCCCTCTCTCCTCCTTCATGTCTTTCCTTCTCCCTCTCTCCTCCCTCCTTCCTGTCTTTCCTTCTCCCTCTCTCCTCCTTCCTGTCTTTCCTTCTCCCTCTCTCCTCCCTCCTGTCTTTCCTTCTCCCTCTCTCCTCCTTCCTGTCTTTCCTTCTTCCTCTCTCCTCTCTCCTTTCTGTCTTTCCTTCTCCCTCTCTCCTCCCTCCTTCCTGTCTTTCCTTCTCCCCTCTCTCCTCCTTCCTGTCTTTCCTTCTCCCTCTCTCCTCCCTCCTGTCTTTCCTTCTCCCTCTCTCCTCCCTCCTTCCTGTCTTTCCTTCTCCCTCTCCTCCCTCCTTCATGTCTTTCCTTCTCCCTCTCTCCTCCCTCCTTCCTGTCTTTCCTTCTCCCCTCTCCTCCTCCTTCCTGTCTTTCCTTCTCCCTCTCTCCTCCCCCTCCTGTCTTTCCTTCTCCCTCTCTCCTCCCTCCTTCCTGTCTTTCCTTCTCCCTCTCTCCTCCCTCCTTCCTGTCTTTCCTTCTCCCTCTCTCCTCCTCTCCTTTCTGTCTTTCCTTCTCCCTCTCTCCTCCTTTCTGTCTTTCCTTCTCCCTCTCTCCTCCCTCCTTCCTGTCTTTCCTTCTCCCTCTCTCCTCCCTCCTTCCTGTCTTTCCTTCTCCCTCTCTCCTCCTTTCCTGTCTTTCCTTCTCCCTCTCCTCCCTCCTTTCTGTCTTTCCTTCTCCCTCTCTCCTCCCTCCTTCCTGTCTTTCTTTCTCCCTCTCTCCTCCCTCCTTCCTGTCTTTCCTTCTCCCTCTCTCCTCCCTCCTTTCTGTCTTTCCCTCTCTCCCTCCCTCCTGTCTTTCCTTCTCCCTCTCTCCTCCCTTCTTCCTGTCTTTCCTTCTCCCTCTCTCCTCCCTCCTTTCTGTCTTTCCTTCTCCCTCTCTCCTCCTTTCTGTCTTTCCTTCTCCCTCTCTCCTCCCTCCTTCCTGTCTTTCCTTCTCCCTCTCTCCTCCCTCCTTCCTGTCTTTCCTTCTCCCTCTCTCCTCCTTTCCTTTCTGTCTTTCCTTCTCCCTCTCTCCTCTCTCCTTTCTGTCTTTCCTTCTCCCTCCTCCTTCCTCCTTCCTGTCTTTCCTTCTCCCTCTCTCCTCCTTCCTGTCTTTCCTTCTCCCTCTCTCCTCCCTCCTTCCTGTCTTTCCTTCTCCCTCTCTCCTCCCTCCTCCTGTCTTTCCTTCTCCCTCTCTCCTCCCTCCTCCTGTCTTTCCTTCCCTCTCTCCTCCCTCCCTCCTTCCTGTCTTTCCTTCTCCCTCTCTCCTCCTCCCTCCTCCTGTCTTTCCTTCTCCCTCTCTCCTCCCTCCTTCCTGTCTTTCCTTCTCCCTCTCTCCTCCCTCCTTCCTGTCTTTCCTTCTCCCTCTCTCCTCCCTCCTTCCTGTCTTTCCCTTCTCCCTCCCTCCTCCCTCCCTCCTTCCTGTCTTTCCTTCCTCCCTCTCTCCTCCCTCCTTCCTGTCTTTCCTTCTCCCTCTCTCCTCCCTCCTCCTGTCTTTCCTTCTCCCTCTCTCCTCCCTCCTCCTGTCTTTCCTTCTCCCTCTCTCCTCCCTCCTTCCTGTCTTTCCTTCTCCCTCTCTCCTCCCTCCTTCCTGTCTTTCCTTCTCTCTCCTCCCTCCCTCCTTCCTGTCTTTCCTTCCCCCTCTCTCCTCCCTCCTCCTGTCTTTCCTTCTCCCTCCTCCCTCCCTCCTTCCTGTCTTTCCTTCTCCCTCTCTCCTCCCTCCTTCCTGTCTTTCCTTCTCCCTCTCTCCTCCCTCCTTCCTGTCTTTCCTTCTCCCTCTCTCCTCCCTCCTTCCTGTCTTTCCTTCTCCTCTCTCTCCTCCCTCCTTCCTGTCTTTCCTTCTCCCTCTCTCCTCCCTCCTTCCTGTCTTTCCTTCTCCCTCTCTCCTCCCTCCTTCCTGTCTTTCCTTCTCCCTCTCTCCTCCCTCCTTCCTGTCTTTCCTTCTCCCTCTCTCCTCCCTCCTTCCTGTCTTTCCTTCTCCCTCTCTCCTCCCTCCTTCCTGTCTTTCCTTCTCCCTCTCTCCTCCCTCCTTCCTGTCTTTCCTTCTCCCTCTCTCCTCCCTCCTGTCCTCTCTCAGCAGCGACAGTAAAGGTCTCTAGTGCCACCTGTTGGTTTACCCCGATCAGAGGAGATTCTAGACTCCCATGTCGATCATGTTTATTTTCACAGACCTCTTGCTCTAGTGCCCATGTCTTAGCAGCACAATACGAAGATTATTTTTCCTGAATGCATGCTGAAATAAACTGGGGTTGGGTCATGGGAGGAATGAGAGGATAGATTAAGACTGTTTTTGTGTGTCCTACGCCAGATCCCCAATCTGTAAATACTCAGCACAGTATAAACGAGCAGAGGGAGCGTCACTGTATAGCCTCCTATGGGTACGCCATCCTACCTGGACGAGGTTGTAAGACGGAGCCGTTTAGGTTAAACTGTATGGCTCAATGATCTGTTGGTTGTGCTCTGTTGTGTCTGTAGGAGTGGCAGTGTCAGTGGACTCACCCTGAAGCTGATGAAGTCCTCTGTGATGCAGATGCTAGACACTCTGTCAGATGATGACTATGTGAATGTAGCCAGGGTGAGTAGCCTCGCTGGTAAGGCGGCGATTAGAACTGGGCTCTGCGTTTTCCCGGGACTCCTTCAGGCCCCCCGTGTCAGTCATTTGCAGCTGAAGGTCTGGTTATTCGTCAATATCCAATGACAATGTTAGAACACGGTTAACACCTCCAATATAACAGGATCCGTAATGCATTGGGGTGGCCATGAGAACGCGTATAGGCTCCTATCACATAGTCACATGTGGTTGCATAGTTATGCTGTAAAAACGATGACTTTCCTACATGATTATAGTCCCACAATGTTGCAACCCCTGGTCTATGTGTGATTGTGCCAGGCTCTATCTCCCCCACAGTCTCCCTGCCTTCCTAGGTTTTTCATGAGTTGATTGCTGCATCTTCTGACTCACTGCATACATACATGCACACACACACACACACACACACACACACACACACACACACACACACACACACACACACACTGGTGGGGTAGCCCTGTTTGGAGACTTGGGTGGCTAATCCCCCATAATCCAGTGCTCTTAGTCAGTGTATGGCTCTAAATCCCAGCTCTAAGAGGCAGAAATGAGCGTGGTAATCTGGGTGGGAACGAGGCTGATTTCCACCCCTATAGAGAAAATAAGAGCTCTGGAAGTAGGAAGGAAAGTCAATGGTTGTGCCGGTGTGTGTGTGTGTATACCTATCTGTCTGTATATATGTTAGTGTATGAAGACACCAACAGTAATTTGTGTTATTTGAGGTTTTTCAAAGATTGTGCATTTGATCAAGTCAAATATTCCCATTATTATGCATTGTAGTTACAAACACAACAACTGTTGATATCCTAACCTCTGGCAGAACAATTACCTTTATCAGTTGCTCCTATCCAGAGTTATTTACAGAAGCAATCAGGGTTAAGTGCCTTGCTCAAGGGCTCATCGACTGATTTGTCACCTAGTCGGCTTGGGGATTAGAACCAGTGACCTTTCCGTTAGTGGCCCGACGCTCTTAACCACTAGGTTACCTGCCGCCTCAGCAATACAGTATAACCGTCCACAGAAGCATTACATTAGGCCTGGAATAGTGTTGAACGTGCAATTGTCATTTTGTTAGGAGATCATAATCTGTGACAAGGAATTCTAAACGTTACTTTGAATATAATACTTCAAGTCCTTTCTTCTCTTTATAAGTATCAAATTACACAAACACAAGGAAATGTCATCGTTTCATGCACCGAATTCCTTCCCCTATTTCATGCTCTCATTCTGCCATCGAAATGTCAACGGATTTTCAAGTTGACCTTCAAGAAGAAAGGCCATTAAAAATGCTGACATTACAGGACATTGCTGTTCAATGCTAATCACACATAGGCACTGCTCTCTGCTTACCTTTCTGTCTGTCACACACGCACACGCAGTCACAAACAGAGTCCAGGACTAATTTAAATGTTGCCCGAGGAGATCTCGATGACATTACCTTGGCTGGGTGTCTGTTCTTGGTTTACATTGGAATTCCAGGTGCACCTGTTCTTTGTGTGGAACACTGTAATTATCAACGTTTATTGCCAGAGTGGCACAGAGCAACCCACAACTGCACACGTCCCCCTCCTTATCTGGTTACACACACACACACACACACACACACACACACACACACACACACACACAACAGATGGAGTGGCCGTCAAATGCCAGCGAGCGAGCGGCGTGGTCACACTCAGACACGTTCAATTGACAATTAGTCATCATTATCTGTCTTTTCTCCCCCAGTTTAACGAGAAGGCAGATGCCGTGGTCCCCTGCTTTAAGACCTTGGTCCAGGCCACCATGAGAAACAAGAAGATCTTCAAGGAGTCCATCATGAACATGCAAGCCAAAGGAACCACTGACTACAAGTCTGGCTTCCAGTTCGCCTTCGAACAGCTACTCAATGTAAGACTAAGAGCCAGCAGTCACGCTCTGGGTTTTAGTTCAGGGTGGTAGGTTAGGTTAGGCCTTCCACGAAATGTCCATGGTATAAGACACGCTAATTAGCAAACTGACATCCCAATTGATATACTAATTGACCCAGCCACTCTTTAGACAATCAGAGGATTACGCCTCTTCTGAATGGAGCCCAAAGGGGCTGCTAGTCAGTCAGCCGGTCTGGTTAAGAACGGCCACTGCAGTGGCATGATGATGATGATGGTGGCGCTTAGGGATAGCCAGCACAGCAGTGGTCCCTGTCTGTATGTGCAGCAGGGAGGCAACCCTGCAGGCAGGCACTGGTCCGTCCAAAACACCTGCCTGCCGCTGTCTGTCTGTCTGTCTGCACAGGTGCTGCCTCAGCTTAGCTCCATATGCTCCTGTATATTTTCGGAAGCTGCCAACCCTAATGGGCTCTGATGGGATGATTGATGAGAGGAGCCCAGAAGAGATCAGCCACCGACACTTTATATTCCTCTGGTGGGCTGGGAGGCACGGAGCCAAGCGCCCGCCCAGCCCAGCCCAGCCCAGCCTGCCCCCCAGCAGAATGAGAAATAAAAGCTTTTTAATCGCTGTCTCCCGCCGCCGCGCTCCCTATGATTGGTGGCAGAAGCACAATAAAAATGTGTAATTGTGGTAATATTATGTATCTTTATTAGAATCTTGTCAGAGTGACGTGCCGCTGGCCTGCATATCGATTCGAACGGTCAGATAGGCAGCCTGGTGGAGGAGACGGATGAGGGAGAAAGAGGGGGTTATGCCTATAACCCAATCCATATCACAGTAGAATGCCACTGGCCACTGAACACATTCACCAATCTGCACGCACGGGATATATTACCCTACACACAGAGATATGTACACTTTGATCCCAGATATGTGGATGTATTGTGTACTGTACATGCAGGTTACCTAGCATATTAGAAAAGAGAATCTACAGCTGTTCAAAGGCGAACTGGAAGACAGGCTTGTCCTTTCCTCAAGCACTCTTCTCCCCTGTGAAGAACCAATCTGCCATTTTCAGTGATTTCCTGGAAGGAGAGGCTATACTGAATCGTGTCTTTATCATGTCTTTATCATGTCGTCTGATGTCCTCTTCCGTTCCTTGACGGTCTCTTCCCCCTCTCTCGCTAATCACTCTCTCACTAATCACCTTCTCTCTCTCTCTCTCTGTATCTCTCTCTGTATCTCTCTCTATCCCGCTTTCTGCCTCTCCCTCGCTATCTCCATCTTCTTCTCTCTCTCTGTTCCACAGGATACCGGCGCCCCGAGGGCGGGCTGCAATAAGATGATAATGATGTTTACAGATGGAGGAGAGGATCGTGCCCAGGACATCTTTGAGAAGTACAACTGGCCCAACAAAACTGTGAGTCCTGTCCCCAATAACCAAGGATCTATTCATCAATCCAAGTCTGCCAATGAATCAGTCCGTGAGATGATAAACCAGCCTGTGGTCTCCCATCTCCCTCTCATCCCTTTGTCCTTATGAAATAAATACCATGTTTCTCAACAGCAGGTGTCATTTTTTTTTGGGGGGGGGGGTGAGAATCTTAATGATTCCAACACTTCCATCCTTGGACATAGATCCTTTTGGTTTGTGTTTCCTCTTTTCTTCCTCATTGGCATTACTTTCCATCCCTGTCATCTCTCTCTCTCTCTCTCTCTCTCTCTCTCTCTCTCTCTCTCTGTCGCTCTCTCTCTCTCTCTCTCTCTCTGTCGCTCTCTCTCTCTCTCTCTCTCTTGTCTCTCTCTCTCTCTCTCTCTCTCTCTCTCTCTCTGTCGCTCTCTCTCTCTCTCTCTCTCTCTCTCTGTCGCTCTCTCTCTCTCTCTCTCTCTCTCTTTTCTTGTCTTGCTGCAGGTGTTAACAGCTCTGACCTGCTGACTAATTAGCCACTTTATCACCAGAGCCCAGGAAATTACAGCCAACACATGCACACACTCACTCTCTTTCCTCTCTCTCTCTCGTTCTGTCTCCCTCTCCTACCGTTTCTCTTCCTCGTCTTCGCTCACGCCCTGGCTTGAAATGCTTCCGCCGTTATACGTTCTCGCTGTACGAGAGTAATGTCCAGTTTTTCACCCTCTCCGCTCACTATTCCCTCTTCTCTCAGATTCGAGTATTTACCTTTTCAGTCGGGCAGCACAACTATGATGTCACACCTTTGCAGTGGATAGCTTGTGCCAACAAAGGTGAGTAAGAGGGTGTGTCTATAAACTGTATGGACATGGACTGATTTACATGCACAATCTCAACGTTACCCAAGTCCAGCAAAGAGAAACGAGAAAATATGTGATTAGAATGGTGTAATGATGTAACCAAACTCCAGTCAAAATGCCCAACTGTCCCCGACCCAGATGACTGAGCTTTCCTCCTTGACCATCGGCCCTCATGACCTCATGACACTCAGCCCGCTCTGCACTATAACCAATTCCGAATTCCACTTTTCTGCTCTCTCGGTTAAACTCTTTTTTTTTCACTCTTTCTGGAACAAAAACGTCTCTCTCTCCTCGCTCTCTCCTTCTTTATCCCCTCTGTTGTTGGGTTTCTCAGTGTCTCAACATTTCTCTTATACACTTAGCGTTCCCTTCTTCCTGTCACAAGCAGCATGCCTCCTATCGAAGGCTGACTCATTCATTTCCTGCAGAGCCTTCAGAGTGCTTCAGAAGTACCTCCCTCCCCGCATGTTGTCATGAATTATCGTGTGGAGCCTGGCTGTGTGTTGATAACGATGGCTACCATCTCTCAGTCAGGCAGGCGGCATGTGGGAAGTCCAGGATTACTCCTCTGTGCCGGCGTGCCACTCACTCTAACTATTAGCGTGGCACCAAAGCCAATGCCGACCTAAGACAATGGTTATTGACGTCCTCTCCTCTATGGAGCCGTCCTTTTAAACATAGTCGTACCTCATTGTGCTATCCAGAGACACCCTATAATGACATGTAGAGCCGAACCTTCTCACCCTCACACACTTAAACACACATGGATCCCCCCCCCTCGCAAACACCTTACACACCCAGCTCCCAGTCGACTAGACTCCCTGTTGTCTCGCTTGGCTTGTGCTGCAATCCCCTCTTAAGTGGAGCCTGACTCCCGCTCTGACAGTTCTTTGGGCCCAAACCGCTCTCCTCGTGTGGCTGAAGACCGGCAGACCTCCAGTCCATGCTCATTCGTTACTACGTCGGTTTCCTTCGTCGCTCCTTGTGTCGTGTCCTACAACTGGAGGTGTCACACAATAGCACAAAGCAAGGGAAGGAGCTACTGTTCTGAGCACAGTCATAGTTTGTGGGCGTGCGCTTCTGTGGATGCTACCGTGATTACAGCATTATCCTGGTGGCCAGCTTAATAATACTGTCATTTTAACACATTTTCCCTGTAACTTTACAGAAATTTACTCGGCACCAGAGATTCTGTAATATATTTCACAGGCACTATTTTGCGAGAACGCAATTTGTTTCCCCCAAAAAATGACAAAAAAAACGACAGCCGTTCCCGCCTCTTAACATTCCGAGTGTGTTGTCTCCGTTTCGCGGCTCTTTGTATAAACACTCAGCTTTAATAACTTGGGGAACGGCAGCAGTTATTGACCCAGAGTGAGAGAGTGGCTCTCCTCTCCTCCATCACTAATCAGCAGCCCTGCTCTGCTCTGCTCTGCATTGAGGCTCAGCCGCAGCATCCTCAGTGAGACCCTCGAGCACATGACCTTTACATCCTGCAGTACAATGGCGATAAGACTGGAGGCCAATGGCCCCCCATCCTGCTTCCCCATAGCACCCTAGTGCCAATCAGTCACACAGTACACACACTCACACAAACACACACAGAGCGTTTCACACCAAATGACATAATTACATAACCAACACAAGTAATGGGTTACTAAATGGAGTTTCCCCCCCCCCGTAAAGAACAATCAGCATTCTGCTGAGGAGTCATTTTGAAAGGATAGCACTACACGTGCCCTGCTCGCTTGAGATGATTGCACTTCGCTGGGCTGTTTGTGTTACTTTATCCTATGGTCTTTAAGATGCGACACTGAGAGCGTTACATTAACAACGCACATTACAATAGGGCAGTTGCATGTTGCTGGTTACCGTTGTGGATTGACCAAACAAATTCTCTCACTTTGTTCTTCAGGATTCTACTACGAGATTCCATCCATTGGCGCCATCAGAATTAACACGCAGGTCAGATATCCTCCAGTGTGTGTAATATGTGTATCCATGCGTGACTATTTACACTCGTGTGAATTCTGAACACATCAGGATGCTGTGTCTTTGTTTAGGGTGTGTTTTCTACTTAACTTTGAGTTTGTTACTCTCTTTGAGGACAAATGTGCAGATTGCAGATGAGGCCTTGAAATGTACCATTCCACGAGGACACGAGGAGGCTCGGAAAGAGAGACAGTAACAGGGAGAGAGAGAGTGATTAACGCTCTCCTCTGTCCTCTAGCAGGTCTTAGTTAGCGCAGACCTGCTGTGCTGCCTAATCCACCCCTTCTCTAGTCCCCCAACTGCATTACCACACACACACACACACACACACGCACATGCACACACAAACACGCACACACCTCTGGCTCCTCTGCCCCACACACCCGTGGCCCCTCCACCCTCCTTTGCCGACCTCCACTCTGCTCCAGGCACTACCTGGTCCCATAGCCCCTTGGGATAACCTCATTCCAGCTGTAGAAATTGAGTGAGTTGCTGGGGGCTCTATGCACCCCGTTCCCCCTTCCTACCCCTCCTCCTCCCCCAGCCCCACAGAGCGATCAGGGCCCCTGAATAGACTGTCAGCTGTTCCATTAACTCTGGCATAATTATATTCTGAGAACTGCCACTTATTCTAATAGGTTTCCTACAGCAGGTGTGCAACAGGACTGGTTCATGTAGGAGCACTAGACACACCTGGGCTGCACTACACATTTTAGAATTCCCCATTATATAATGTTGCATTATAACAAGTTATAGGGCTGCCTTGGTATAGATTACTAACACGCACACAACACCATACATGTGGTCTGCTGTTGTGAGGCTGGTTGGACATACTGCCAAATTCTCTATCATGACGTTGGAGGCGGCTTATGGTAGAGAAATTAACATTAAATGATCTAGTACCAGCTCGGTTGGACATTCCTCCAGTCAGCGTGTCAATTGCATGCTCCCACAACACTTGAGACATCTGTGGCATTGTGTTGTGTGACAAAACTGCACATGTTAGAGTGGCCTTTTATTGTCCCCAGCACAAGGTGCACCTGCGTAACAGTCATGCTGTTCAATCAGCTTCTTGATATGTCACACCTGTCAGATGGATTATCTTGGCAAAGAAGGAATGATCACTAACAGGGAGTTAAACACATTTGTGCACAACAGTTAAGAGAAATAAGCTTTTTGTGTGTATAAAACATTTTAGGGATCTTTTATTTCAGCTCATGAAACATGGGACATGGGACTGCAGCATGTTTACACATACATGTAGGTGATGTAGCCTGTATTTCACAGTGTAGTCAGTTACACATACATGTAGCTAATGTAGCCTGTATTTCACAGTGTAGTCAGTTACACATACATGTAGCTAATGTAGCCTGTATTTCACAGTGTAGTCAGTTACACATACATGTAGCTAATGTAGCCTGTATTTCACAGTGTAGTCAGTTACACATACATGTAGCTGATGTAGCCTGTATTTCACAGTGTAGTCAGTTACACATACATGTAGCTAATGTAGCCTGTATTTCACAGTGTAGTCAGTTACACATACATGTAGCTGATGTAGCCTGTATTTCACAGTGTAGTCAGTTACACATACATGTAGCTGATGTAGCCTGTATTTCACAGTGTAGTTGCATTAAACAGACAAAATGCTAATTGGTTGGCCTGTTGGAGGCACGTGAAGTTGTCCCTGGTTGTAGCAACACATTAACCCACAGAACTGTTAGCGAGGGCCCTTGGACTCTGGCCTCTACCTACGTGTGGTTCTGGTTCCCTCGGACCTCCTCAGCCTTTCTGCTGGCTGACTTTAATGTTTGCTAGATTGTTCTAGTCAGGCGGAAAATGTCCCCTACATCCCGTGAAAAGGTCTGCCTGTCATCATTTTGATGAAATATCTCCCTGTGGCCCGTTAAACGGGAGTTTTACTGAGCTAATAATAGAATAGGTGTGACGCCTGTCAGCACCTCAGTGTTCAGCCAATGAATAACAAACGGTCAAAGGCACGACATTGGAACAACACTGTGTTCCCACAGGGCGACACTGCTTGTGTGTATAACAAGTATACACAGACGGTTTTGATTAAGGTCTGAGTGCTATGATGGAATATTCCATCATGAAAAGGGGGCATTGTTTACCTAGATCTGTATTGGATTTGGATGGAATCTCCCTAAATTCCTCACCCGCAATTGAGATAAATCGCAGTCGGTGAAGGAGTCACCATTGCTTTTTGTTTTCCCTTGAGCAGAAACAGAAACAGAAACAGCAGGAACTCACTAAGATGTCGCACTGACAGAATAAAGCTCCCAAGGTCAGGAGGTTTTCTTCTCAGAGTTGGGTGATGTGATCCCTGTCGGGGGGGCAATAACAGCATCCCATGGATCAATTAAACATCTTTGTCGTTTAGAATCTGTAAAACAAAACCTACGGAGAGACGAATTTGATGAACGCGTTGAATCACTGAGTTTAACCCTTAACCCTTGTTTTCCAACACAGAGAGGCGTTTTCACACTGCCGTGCTGAACACAGAGAGCCAGTGGGAGATTAGCCTGTTTGTGCCAAGTGCCCCCTGGCACTCCTATTGTGTTTTTAATAGCTGATTCATAATGACGAATAACGACTCTGAATGGCTGAAGACCGTCCTTAGGCTTTTACTGCTCCTCAGCACTAGGCAGCTTCTACTGTTGGCCCACCGGTTAATATGACGAGGAGAAGACTTGTCAGGGTCTTATAGCTTTACGTTGAATAAGGGTGACATGCTCTTACGGCTCACTGTTTTAGCAACCCCCACTCAAAGGCAAGCACTATCAAGCAGTAGATGCTGTGTGTGTCTGTGTGTCTGTGTGTGTGTGTGTGTCATTGTTCTGACGTGTGTGTTCTCCATGTTCTCCATGTCTCAGGAGTACCTGGATGTGCTGGGTCGGCCCATGGTGCTGGCTGGGCCCAAGGCCAAGCTGGTCCAATGGACCAACGTCTACCAGGATGCTCTGGTAAGACACAGACTGATGACTCTGATGTCTCTGCTACATTACATTTCAGTTTTAATACAAGTTTACCTTGTACTAGCCACACTTCAAGCTCTTTAGCTTGCAACCGTCTCTTTTGAGTCATTACACATGCTTTAGATGGCAAAACGTTATGTAGATGCTAACAGGACCTTGTGAAGTCCTGTGTGCGAAGATGTTGATTTTGCTATGTTGTTTGTGTGTTCAGGGTCTGGGTCTGGTCATCACCGGGACCATGCCGGTCTTCAACCTCACCGCTGACGCAAACTCTCAGGTGAACATTACCAGCATTAGGGTTTACACTGATTAACAAGTTTCTAGACTTCATTTATTGCCCTGTTCATCTTCAAAAGGTCCCAGGGCAGTTATGAGGACCACTGTCAACAGATCCTGATTAACAAGTTCCCAGACTTCATTTATTGCCCTGTTCATCTTCAAAAGGTCTCAGGGCGGTTATGAGGACCACTGTCAACAGATCCTGATACATAAACAGATATTGCATCAGTACTAACTTAGATACAGACTTCCCATTTGAGCAACAGGGTTTGCACCATTGTAAGACAAGAGGAATCCTGACTACAACATGTAGTCCCTTTCCTTCTCTATAACTCCCTAATGTTGAGCATCAGTCATGTCTCATGGCACCCTCCCATCCTGGTGCAGCGACCGAACGACCGCAGGGCAACACTGACCCCCTGAGGTGGCAACAGGCCCAGCAGCTCTGATATATCCTTCCACTCATGTCTGATTCACACTATAGGGCTGACACAGACCAGCTCGGCTTTGCAACTATGCTGCATGTGTAACCAGTCCAGTTCAGCTTTGCTTGGCTTGCCTCGGTTCCAACCCAGCTTTGCTATATAGTGACTTTTATCATATTTTTTTAAAACTTTTTTTTGTACAGAAAGTTCATACTATTATCACATATGACCGCCAAGCACTTCTGGACATCAGATCGACAGTTACTAACCTCGATTTTGACTTCAAATGCGACTTCAACTCCGACTCAGCTGTTCCACTGTTCATACCGGACCCTATTCCTTTGTTCCATGGGCTAGCAAAACGCTGCAGGTGTGGAAACGGGAGACGAGGTGGAGTCCTGGTGAAATTGAGGCGAAGAGAAAACCAGAACGGCGCTCCTCTCTGTTCTATTGGCAATTGTCCTGTCACTGGAGAATAAGATGGATGAGCTTTGTTCGAGAGTCTCCTATCAGATGGACTTTAAAAGCTGCAATATTACATGTCTTGCTGAAACGTGTCTGGATGACGACGCTATGCACGTAGTACTCAGTGGATTCTCCATGCAACGACAGGATCGTACAGAGGCTTCAGAGAAGTCAAAAGGGTGTTTTTTTTTCATAAATAACAACTGGTGTGCTGCTTCAAGTGTGAAGGAAATCTCAAGCTTTTGTTCACCTGATATAGAATACCTCATGGTAAGAGAGTTCTCATCCGTAATTATTACAACTGTCTACATCCTGTCCCAAGCCAGCGCCACTCTGGCACTCAACGAACTGTATGGGGCCATAAACAAGCAAGAAACTCCAGACAAGTCCCTCCCTCATCCTACCTTTGGCAAATCTGACCACGGCTCTATTCTCCTGTTTACAAACAAATGCTCAAACAGGAAGTAGCGGTGATGCTACTCAATACGGAAGTGGTCAGATGAAGCAGATGCGACGCTACAAGACTGTTTTGCTAGTACATACTGGGTTGTGTTGCGGGATTCATCCGATAGCATTGAGGAGTTTCCCACAACAGTCACGGGCTTCATCAACAAGTTCATAAACGATGTTGTCCCCACCAGTGACTATAAGAACGTATCCTTACCAAAAACCATGGATTACAGGCAATATCCGCACCGGGTTAAAGGTTAGAGCAACCGCTTACAAGGAACGGGACACGGACATGGAAGCATACAAGAAAACCCACTACGACTAAGACATCAAACATGTGAAAGGACAATATAGGAGGAAGGTAGAAGCCTATTACACTGGCTCTGATGCTCGTCGTATATGGCAGGGCTTGCAGACAATAACGGATTACAAAGGGAAACCCAACCATGAGTTGCCCAGTGATGCAGAACTCCCAAATGAACTAAATGTCTTTTATGCTCGCTTCGAGGAATATAACACTGTGCCTTGCGTGAAAGCCTCTGTTTTTCCGGATGACTGTGTGATCTCTCTCTCTCTCCGTGGCTAATGTGAGCCAAAACGTTTTAACAGGTTAACAATCACAAGGCCGTAGGGCCAGACGGAATACCAGTGGGCGTTCTCTAGTCATGTACAGACCTGCTGGCATATCCTTCTCCCAGTCTGTAATCCCAACATGTTTCAAGCTGACCACCATTGTCCCTGTTCCCAAGGGCTCCAAGGTAACCTGCCTAGATGACTATAGCCCTGTAGCACTCACATCTGTAATTAAGAAGTGCTTTGAAAGTCTGGTCATGACACACAACACTATCATTCCAGACAGACTAGACCCATTCCATTTCGCATACCACCCCAATAGATCCACAGATGACACAATCTAAATTGCACTTCACACTGCCCTCTCCCACCTGGACAAGAGGAGAAATAACTATGTGAGAATGCTGGTCATAGACTACAGCTCCGCGTTCAATAACAGTCTCCTCCAAGCTCATCACCAAGCTACGGACCCTGGGACAGAACCCCTCCCTCTGCAACTGGATCCTGGACTTCCTGACGGGCCGGCCCCATGTGGTGAGGATAGGCAACAACATCTCCACCATGCTGACCCTCAACACGGGGGCCCCTCAGGGGTGTGTGCTCAGTCCCCTCCAGTACTCCCTGTTTACCCACGACTTGCTGACGTCACAACGGTGGTAAGCCTGTTCACAGACAGCGCTGAGTCAGCCTACAGAGAGGTCAGGGACTTAGCAGTGTGGTACCAGGACAGCAACCTCTCCTTCAACGTCAGTAAGACCAAGGAGCTGATTGTGGAGTATAGGAGAAGGAGGGGAGAGCACGCTCCCATCCACATTGACAGGGCTGTTGTGGAGCGAGTCACGAGCTTCAAGTTTCTTCTACATCACTAAGGACTTAACATGGTCCACACACACCCACACTGTCGGGAAAAGGGCACGGCCCCCTCAAGAGGCTGAAAAGATTTGGCATGGGCCCTCGGATCCTCAAGAAGTTCTACAGCTGCACCATCAAGAGCATCTTGACTGGCTGCATCACCGCTTGGTATGGCAAATGCACAGCCCTGGACCACAAAGTGCTACAGAGGGTGGTGTGGACTGCCCAGTACAGGGCCAAGCTCCCTGCCATCCAGGACCTCTATATCAGGCGGTGCCAGACTGCTAAATAGTCAATTAATGGTACCCAAACTATCTGCACGAACTCTATCTTGCACTGACCCTACGCACACTCACTAGACCATATATACAAACCAAATACAGGGGACACCACATTGACACTCCCACACAAAACCCACACACGTGCACTACATGCACACACACATAACACACATGCAGACCGACACAATACAAACACACATACATACCCATTACACACATACACGCATACTCACACACACACACACACTTTTACACATCATTTGCTGCCGCTGCTCTGTTCTTTATTTTACTCTTATTATTATCTATCCTGATGCCTAGTCACTTTACCCTGCCTTCATGTACATATCTACCTTAAATACCTTATTATTATCTATCCTGATGCCTAGTCACTTTACCCTGCCTTCATGTACATATCTACCTTAAATACCTTATTATTATCTATCCTGATGCCTAGTCACTTTACCCTGCCTTCATGTACATATCTACCTTAAATACCTCATACCTCTGCACATTGATCTGGTACGGGTAGTCCCTGTATATACCTCTGCACATTGATCTGGTACTGGTACTCGCTGTATATACCTCTCCACATTGATCTGGTACTGGTACTCCCTGTATATAGCTCCACATTGATCTGGTACTGTTACTCCCTGTATATACCTCTGCTCATTGATCTGGTACTGGTACTCCCTGTATATACCTCTGCTCATTGATCTGGTACTGGTACTCCCTGTATATACCTCTGCACATTGATCTGGTACTGGTACTCCCTGTATATACCTCTGCTCATTGATCTGGTACTGGTACTCGCTGTATATACCTCTGCACATTGATCTGGTACTGGTACTCCCTGTATATACCTCTGCTCATTGATCTGGTACTGGTACTCCCTGTATATAGCTCCACATTGATCTGGTACTGGTACTCGCTGTATATAGCTCCATTCTCGTGTAATTTATTTTATTCCTATTGTTACTATTTTATTTGTATTTTTATGGTTGTCTACACCAGTTTTTTTTTTGCGCATATGACAAATAAAAGTTCATTTGATTGGATTTTTGATGTACAATCTGTTGCTTAGCTCCCACTGAATCAACTGTTAAAACCAAATAGAAAATATTGACTCTTGAATCACGCAGGCTTTAAAAACAGAGTGATGCTATGACAAATTGACTCAGTTCCAGGGTGTAGATATAGATTAGTCAGATGGTACACATGGTTATAAGTCACAGATGGTGAGGACAGCTTTTCAGCAGTCAGTCTAAAGGCCCCGTTTGCTGTGTGTGTGCTTCCACTGTGTCTGTGAGTGTGAGTGTATGAGTGTGTGTGGGTGTGTGTGTGTGTGCAGCCTCTGCTTCTTAATGTGAGAGGCTGAATGATAATGTGATGACAGGATCAGTGAGAGAGGTACAGATGCTCATACATCTGAAACCCTAACAAAAGTTTATTACTAGAACAGGGGGCAGGCAAAACGACAGGTCAATGGCAGGCATTGTTCAGTAATCCAGATCAGAGTCCAAAAGGTACAGAACGGCAGGGAGTCTCAGGGCAGGCAGAATGGCCAAACCCAGGAAACCAGGAACTCCAAACAGACAGGAGCAAGGGGAAAACCACTGGTAGGCAAGACGAACAAAACAAACTGGCCACAGATATAAATACACAGGGGATAATGAGCGGAGATGGGAGACACCTGGTGGGGGGTGGAGACAAGCACAGAGACAGGTCAAACAGATCAGGGTGTGACACCCCCCCCCCCCTATTTATTTGAAATCACACTTGTCTTTTACTACTAGCACCAACTTTGCTGATAACTTCGTTATTGTGTAAAAAATGTACCTACTACGACTGTGATGTGTAGATGTCTCACCTAGCCTTCTTAAGATGAATGCACTAATGCTGCATTTAGATGGTACGAGGTAGACCGTAGTTGGCAAACCAGATGTCATTGAGAGCACGATGGTGAATGCCGTTGAGGCTGGCGTTGAATGCCGTCAGCTGCCACGGTAGATAGAAGTCGCCGCCAGAGTTCAAATATTTCAACTTTTGCCGTCTGTGTTGTCTTTACACAGACTCAGCTCGTCCTTGGTGTCATGGGAGTGGATGTTGCGATCAACGAAATTAAGAGGAAGACGCCAACGTATAGGGTAAGTACGTCACGTATGCACGCAGCTCACATGCAGTAGAAATATCTTTACTTTTTTCACTGGTTTTAAGTCTCAACTCTGTCCCTACAGCTTGGAGCCAATGGATACACGTATGCAATTGACAAAAATGGCTATTTGCTCCTGCACCCCAACTTACAACCTAAGGTAGGACTCAAACTGTCCTGAAATCACTCCTACTGACTCTAGTTCTATATATCATTTGTATTTCTCTGTTCTGGAGGTCTTGGATTTTCTACCCAGATACGGGTATTATTCCTGGTGTCTGGTTGGCTGCATGTCTCTCTCTCTCGCAGATCATTAACTTCAGAGAGCCTGTCACTCTGGACTTCCTGGATGCTGAGCTGGAGGACAGTAAAAAGGAGGAGGTAAAGACAGTGATCACCTGAACACCCACACATCTCTAACATTGTAACTACAACTGCATTACAGTGGTATCGTGACCAAACTGTTGAATCAAATGTTACAGCTGGTTTTGGTTAGCGTAGAAGTAACTCTCCATCTCCATTTTGCCCTTGTCATTTCCTTCTCCTTTTCTTTCTCCGTCTCATATTCTGTCTGTTTCTATCCCTCGCTCTCTCGCAGATCCGTCGTGACATGATTGATGGAAAATCAGGGAATAGGAAAATCAAGACCCTCATTAAGTCAGTTGATGAGGCAAGTCATCAAGTCATCAATATATGAGGCTCAGCCATGATCCGTGCCGGTACCATCCAGAATAACTTGAGTTAGGACTACCGTACAACTTGTTGTACTAACAGTTCAAGTTGTTTTTGAGGAAGAGATTCTTTATATATACGGTGCCTTCGGAAAGTATTCAGACCCCTTGACTTTTTCCACATTTTGTTACGTTACAGCTTCATTCTAAAATGTAATAAATATTTTTTTTGTCCCTCTTCAATGTACACGCAATAGCCCATAATGACAAAGTAAAAACAGGGTGTTACACATTGTCGCTAATTTGTAACAAATACAAAAAACGGAAATAGCATATTTACATAAGCACCTTTGGCAGCGATTACAGCATTGAGTCTTCTTGGGTATGACGCTACAAGCTTGGCACACCTGTATTTGGGGAGTTTTTCCAATTCAAGGCTTCTGTCTGGCCACTCTTCCGTAAAGGCATGATTGGTGGAGTGCTGCAGAGATGGTTGTCTTTGTGGAAGGTTCTCCCATCTCCACAGAGGAACTCTAGAGCTCTGTCAAGTGATACCCTTCCCCAGATCTGTTCCTCATCACAATCCTGTCTCAGAGAGGAATTCCTTCGACCTCATGGCTTGGTTTTTGCTCTGAAATGCACTGTCAACTGTGGGACCTCTTACATAGACAGGTGTGCCTTTCCAAATCATGTCCGATAAATGTAATTTAACACAGGTGGACCTCAATTAAGTTATTGAGTATTGTGTGTATATAGCTGAAGATTTGTAAAACATTTTTTATACATTTTAGAATAAAGCTGTGACGTAACAAAAAGTGGAAAAAGTCAAGGGGTCTGAATTCTTTCTAAAGGCACTGTATATATATATATATATGTGTATGTATGTATGTATGTATGTGTGTGTGTGTGTGTGTGTGTGTGTGTGTGTGTGTGTGTGTGTGTGTGTGTGTGTGTGTGTGTGTGTGTGTGTGTGTGTGTGTGTGTGTGTGTGTGTGTGTGTGTGTGTGTGTGTGTGTGTGTGCGTTACTTAGATTTGGTCTTTTTCAAAACAATACAGCAAAATAGAGGAAGGGATTCTGATGCTGATCAGAGTGTTGTTGTCTGATTGCAGAGGTACATTGATGAGGCTATGCGGACATACACCTGGACACCGGTGGAAGGCACAGATTACAGGTGGGTGCTAAGCAACCAGCCTTCATCTGGGTAGTATTCTCTAGAAACCAAACAGATTCTCCTTTGCAAAATAGTTTGCTACAGTTTCCAACCGTATACGACCCTGGCGGTAAGACTGAGACCTGCAGGTGAGTTCAGACCCCCTGTGACCCTGTGGATAAAGATCTATAACCCATCTCTACATCTCAGAAACGTGCTTTCGACGAGTGTCATTTATCAACCACTGGTGTGTAGAAATTCAGAGATATGGGCTCCGTCTATCAACCATGGAGTATCCACAAAATCTGCTTTCTGCATAGTGGATTATTCACTGAAATCACCACAAATTAAGACACACACTCCTTTCTCTTGTAAAATAACTGTAATGGGATCATAAGCACAAAATAACTGCATGCTCTATGCATTGTATCCATCTCCAAGTGACATTATAACACCATTTCCTCCAGGCAACACTTTGCAAATTACATTTTATGATATTCAATAGACCTAGAAATGTTTTTTTTTTATAAATGTTTTTTTTTTATCTCTGTTGGCTAGGAGCCAGGTGTTGGTTTCTGTGGAGCCAGCTGACTTGAACACGGTCCCACTCTTCAATTCTATTAGCACATCGTTAAGCTGAAACAGTTGCTGCGTTTCTCTGATCATTTAAACCTCTTGTGTTGTTTTGAGTGCAGGTTGTTCACACCTCCCGATTAGAGAATGCTGTCATTTGTGTCCAAGGCGAAGGCTCTGTGTGTGGCGCGTGCGCGTGCGCGTGCGCGTGTGTATTAGGACTTAAATACTAGGATGCTGATGTTGTTCTGTGTCTGCCTCACCACTCCAGTCTCGGGCTGGTTCTGCCCACGTACAGTGAGAACCACATCAAGGCTAACCTGAGTGACCAGATCCTGCAGGTGCAGTGTAAGTACCAGGAGACACCCAACACCAGCCCTCTCTCTCTACTCTTTCTCTCTCTCCCAAATTTGACCTTACGCCCCCCCCCTTACTAAGTCCTGCCTCCGGGGTCTCCAGCGAACACCATCGCAGGGACGATCAGAGTGGAGCATTCCTCTATACCCCTCTCCTCTCCTCTCCCCCCTCTCCTCCCCTGTGACAGGGACATCTTGGGAGTGAAACTCTTTCATCTCCCCACCCCCCCCCTATCTACCCTCCTGTCTTCATACTGTGCTGTACACTATGGTGATTTTTTTTTCTTCACAACTGTTGAAGAAAAAATCGGAAAATGACAGAAAGGTGAAAGCTGTGGTTTTACTGTGTTATTAAGGTGAAAATAATGGTGTCTTTGTGCTATTATTTTTCTTTGCCAAATGCTCTCGCCTCTTCTCCACCAACAAGCAATGATTCTGAAGCGTCTGTGTTTGAAACTTTTTTGATGTTTCCAAACCGGTGAAAACAGGCATGCTTTTCACTCTTTTCTCTCGTGTTTTGATTATGATTTCTATTGAGTTGTGTTCCTGTTGAGTTCCTAGATGTGTGATTATTTTCTGTTGGACTGTTCCTTGTTGCTGTTTTGTATTTAGCTTTGGAATCATTCAGTAGATAAACTCCCACGGCCCGTGACGAGGGTCTGTCCTTCCTCTGTGGGAGTTTGGGTTTAGTGGGTCTCAATGGGGACACCTGTTGTCTCTCTCATGCTTTCTTTCTCCAGACCCTGTTGCTCCGCTCTTTTCCTGGTTCGTTCTGTTCTGTTTATTTTGGGAACCTCCATGGTTAACATTCTCAGTTCTGTTTTTTTTTTTGTCCTTTACTGTTTCTTCTTTCGTTCTGTTTCTCGACTTCCTGGTTTTCCTTTGTCCTCATTCTGTTCAGTTTCTTGTTTGCTCTTGCAAAAAAGGTGTTTGTTCTTCATTTATTTTCCTTTATCGTCTGTTTGACTTAATTGGTTTCTTTCTTTTGAAAAAGCAATATTTTTATTCAAATAATAATTGAATAAAATATTGTCTGTGACCCCCCCCCTCCCCCTTCCCCTACCCCCTGTTTCTTTTCTTGCTCACTACTTCTCTGACGGATCCACACAGTTCCATACACGAAGGGCAAGTATACTCCATGTTGGTCCACATTCCCTACCTTTACCTCCTACTCCCTACTGCTGCCTCTTCCCACACCTCAACCTCCTCCCACCCTCGCTGCCCCCCCACCCTCACCTGTCCCAGCCTGCTTGCCTCTGTTCCTGCCCGTCTTGCCTTCAAGACCCTCCTCTTCCTCCTCCTCGTTCTCCTCTTCCTCCTCACTCTCCACCCACCCACCCACCCTCCTGCTGCAGCTTAGACCCCATCTCTTTCACGATGGCTCCTCCAGTCTCCAACCTCACCCCCACGTCTCTGGTGCTTCAGTCACTCTCAGGTCTCTAACACCCCCAAACACCCAAAGAAGACAGCTAATATCCACGTTCTCTGTTAAAACCTTTTTGTATTTCGTCCCTCTACACCTCCCCTCTGTGGATAGCTCTCTGGCTGTGTCTCACTTTACTATCCTTCGCTCTCTCTCTCTCTCTCTCTCTTTCCTTTTTTTCTCCTCCCCTCCAACTCTCTGTGTCCCTTTCTCTCGGTATTTCTCTCCTTCCATCTCTCTGTCTCTCTCCCTGTCTTACAATGCCATTGTAGCCGAAAGGATGTCTTAACTCTCACACCAGTGTACAGGAGTTGAGGGAGCCGCCATCGCTTCCAAAAGTCCCGGTGGAGCTAAGGACGTTCTCCATCTTAACTGTCCTCACACTAGAGCAGGCGAAAGCCTCCCTGTAATGTTAAAGCCTATTTTGTCATTATAACGTAGTTCAACAAACTGAAGTTAACCACATTGTTTTATATGAGTATAACTAAGGCTGGTCCTATTTGAGTCTCATTTGAGTCCATTGATTCCCCCCATGGTAGTACGTCTAAGAATGTCACCGCGGTTTATTAACTATTTACAACATCATCGTGATTGCTGCATTTAGGCTATTAATATGTTAGCTTGACAGAGGCCACCTGCAGTTTTAGCCAAGCTGTTTAAGCCCAGGTGATTTAGTCCCCATGTTAGCCTTGAGGTTACTTAGCATGTTACCTACTGAAGTTGAGCCCATATTAGAACAACAGACTGTGTTAGTTAGCTCAACTGAATTGTTCGTCCATGTTAGCCTTACTAAGCTTGTTTAGCATGTTAGCGTTCCTGAAGTTGACTCCGTATTAGAACAACAGACTGTGTTAGTTAGCTCAACAGAATTGTTTGCCCATGTTACAGTAGCTAGTGTTAGTGCTGCTGACGGATCTCTGTAGGGCCACACTGTGGACCACCCTGGTCCTCTCATGTTGTCGGGTACGTGGCAGAGCGCCCCGTGGCGCCTGCCTCGTGTGTCGTCCCTCTGTAACCCCTGTCTCCATCAGCTTGTCTCCTTCCTCCCCCTATCAGCCCTCAGACTGCTGGGGGAACGGCCCTCTACTTCCTCCTAAAAAACAACCATGACCCGGATGTGCACGGCACTGTGGGCGCGACACTACCTGGGCACTCGTAGAACTGCAGTCAGGCCTTCAATTCATTCGTTGTCAAATATCTACGTCTCATCTACTTTCTCATGGTTTATAGAGATGATCTGAAATGTAATGGAAGTCAGATAACAATAGATATATTGCTGTGTTTAATAAGGTTCAGAGAATCATAGATATAGCAAAAAACGTATTTATCTGAATAAAAACAAATTAGGTTAGCTTACTAGAGGTAAAGCAAGTTGCCCATTGATATGCCCTTCACAGTGCAATGCATTTCCCCAGATTGTGTGTCTCTCTGAGCCGTGTCCCCTGCCAGTCTGAGGGGTGACCACTTCCATCAGGACCCCTGCGCCACCACCTCTCCCTGCAATAGTTGGCCATGTTGATGCCTGCCTGTGAAATGCACTCATTATGGGTTAATCTGTCTGAGAACTCACTTCCCGTCATGGTGTGTGATGGGAGTCAGTTCTCCGACTTAAAAAAAAGAACAGTTAACTTCAAAATCAAATCACAATGGTTGGCTTGATCTGGTGACGATTTCTCAATGGTGATGAACTAAAGTGGAAAATGAGTACGAAAGTGAGTGCTGGTTGAAACTGTTAAAGGCAGAGTCAGGTTGCATTTGAGGCACCATATTGGCTAATGCTGGTGTATCCCCCATGATTCCTCTTCGGTGTTGCTATGGTAACTCCCTTCCGCGCTCCCTGCACCCTGAAGAACAGCCGCTGTGTACCCAGAGTGCCCCACTGCTCGGCTCATGGCTCTTCCCAGATAATCTTCCCCTTTCTGTTGCAGATTTTGAATCTCTGCTGCCAAACAGTTTTGAGTCTGAAGGACATGTATTCATAGCTCCCAGGTAGCCCTGTGTGAATGCTTGCTGTCTTCCCATTTGTTTTGATGGTCCACACTGTGGTGTTTATTCACCACCTTCAGCCCACAGCATTACCCTGTTTATTATCCGCCACCTTCAGCCCACGACATTACCATGTTTATTATCCACCACCTTCAGCCCACAGCATTACCCTTTTTATTATCCGCCACCTTCAGCCCACGACATTACCGTTTATTATCCGCCACCTTCAGCCCACAGCATTACCCTGTTTATTATTCGCCACCTTCAGCCCACAGCATTACCCTGTTTATTATCCGCCACCTTCAGTCCACAGCATTACCCTGTTTATTATCCACCACCTTCAGCCCACAGCATTACCCTGTTTATTATCCACCACATCCAACCCACAGCATTACCCGGTTTATTATCCACCACCATCAGCCCACAGCATTATGTTACGGTTTTCTAGGTGTGGTGAAGGATAGTCGGACCAAAATGCAGCGTGTAGATTGCGATCCATGTTTAATGAACAACGTGACACGAATCTAAATACAAACACTACAAAAACAATAAACGTAACGAAAACCGAAACAGCCTATACTTGTGTAACCTAACACATAGACAGGAACAAGGACACTAAGGACAATCACCCACGACAAACTCAAAGAATATGGCTGCCTAAATATGGTTCCCAATCAGAGACAACGATAAACACCTGCCTCTGATTGAGAACCACTCCAGACAGCCATAGACTTTGCTAGATAACCCCACTAGCTACAATCCCAATACATACACACCAAAACCCCAAGACAAAACACACCACAATACAAAAACCCCATGCCACACCCTGGCCTGACCCAATACATGAAGAAAAACACAAAATACTTAGACCAGGGCGTGACACATTACCCTGTTTATTATCCATCATCTTCAGCCCACAGCATTACCATGCTTATTATCCACCACCTTCAGCTCACAGCATTACCCTGTTTATTATCCACCACCTTCAGCCCACAGCATTACCCTGTTTATTATCCATCACCTTCAGCCCACAGCATTACCCTGTTTATTATCCACCACCTCCAGCCCACAGCATTACCATGCTTAATTTCCACCACCTTCAGCCCACAGCATTACCCTGTTTATTGTCCACCACCTTCAGCCCACAGCATTACCCTGTTTATTATCCACCGCCTTCAGCCCACAGCATTACCCTGTTTATTATCCACCACCACCACCACGCCCAAACCCCAATCCCTCAACCCCCAACACTTCAACGTCACACCAATAAGTCTCCTCAGCCACGGGTCATCTGTTATTGTCAGTCACACCTCTCATTTTTTTTCTCGTGGGGTTCAAGACTGTGCTTTTGATTATGTTGTTGTTATTGTTGCTGTTGTTGCTGTTGGTTTTCTCATATCCTGGTTTGACTTTGTGTGTTTTTTGTTGACAAAGTGAGAAGTGTGACGACACTTTTGTTTTTATTTAGCTGATTCTGAAAACAACCATTTATATTGCCCACTTATTTGGAATTTCAGTGCATTCAACCTTTCTCCCTTCCCGCCCAAGTAACCCCTCCCATCCCAAAACGGACCCTCCCTGCCCCAAGCACCGATCCTGTGCTCCCACACACCTTTTGCATGTCGCCCGTTGGTGCCGCATGGTTTTGCGTGTGTGTTTGCATATTCCAGAGGTTGTTCAGTATGTCATCTTGAGAAAAATAAAGATAAAGATATAACATTAACGGGTATATAAACAAAGTGACTGAAAATCCCTCCATTTGCATGTTTTCTTTTTGCCGTGATCAGACCTTCATCCTGTAAGCTCCCAGCTCTGTGCTGAGAGACTGACAAGTGTATTCACTCAGTCTGCTGTCAGTGTGTGCTGCGTTCACCAGCCCTCCTCTGTGCCATATTTCACTCTGACAGCCCGTCTCGTCAGCATGTTTGAATATCCTGACAACCGCAGGACATGCATGAGTTCTATGAGTGTGCTGTGAGAGTGTTTGGGAATGTGCATTCGGGTTCATGCATTGTAAATCAGTGCCGTCCGTATCCCGGCTCAAAGGATATACTGTAAGAGGCAAGTGGGAAGCCAGACACTGTATGTGTGTGTTTGTTCTCAACTGTTGTTGGGGCTAAAAAAAATGTCACCGCTGACTGTCCTCAGGGAATACTGCAATGAGCTGGAGCTCTCCAACAACAACACTGACTTCCTGCTCAACTTCATCGCTCTCATGGAGAAGGTGACTCCCGACTCCAAACAATGTGAGTCCCTCCATTTCCCTCGGGAGAGACGACCTCTCTTTTCTTACCGCAACCTCGTCATTTGTGGAAATGTAATGGCAGGATCAGAGTTCTCATTGTTTACGTTTTTTACCTCCATGCGCAGTGTTTGAATGCACAATCTCAATCAACAATTTGCTGACCATCATAATGCCTCTTAAAGCATGTCCCCTTCCTCCCTGTGGTCTAAAACAGGTGACAACCTGCTCCTTCATAACCTCATCCTGGACACGGGCATCATCAGACAGCTGGTGGAGAAGGTGTGGAAGACCAAAGACCTCACCACGTGAGTAGAGGACTGCATGTGTACTATTTGTTTGTGTACTTCCTGTATTCTCACGCTCCTGTTCTGGTTTGCAGATATGGCTTTTTGGCAGTGTTTGCTGCAACAGATGGAGGGATTACAAGAGTTTTTCCCAACAAGTGAGTATTTCACTAATCTACCTAACTTTCCTTCAAAGTTGTATGTACAGTACATTGCATGTAAAGCCTCCCAAACATTTGTTTAAAACATTGGACCAACTTCAAGTGCCAAAGGCAAGTGCCTAAAATGTATAAAAAAATTGTACGTTTTCATCATCTTGCTTGTAAACAAACACATAAACCAGTACTAAATATCCAGGATAGTTGGGACCAAGGCAGCTGCCATTATACGTTACAGTTTAGTAGCTTCTTGCCCTGGCTCTGTCCATGACTTTTAATGTTGTGCTCATCCTCAGGGCTGCTGAGACCTGGGAGGAGGACCCTGAGCCTTTTAACGCCAGCTATTACCGCCGTAGTCTGGACAACAAGGGCTACATCTTCAGAGCGCCTTATCGCACCTGTGAGTAATCATCTCTCACCACCACCCAGGCGCTACTACTAAAATCCTTATGGGATCTGTTTATGTTGACTTGTTTGTTGTTTTCTCCATCCCTTCCTGTCTCCTCTGTGTGCTTCCTCTTGCTCCTCCTCCTCCTCTTCCTCTATCCCTCCTGTCTCCTCTGTGTGCTTCCTCTTGCGCCTCCTCTTCCTCCTCCTCCTCTTCCCATACAGTGAATGATGAGCTGCTGAATCCAGAGAACGACACCATAGGGATCCTGGTCAGCACTGCAGTGGAGATCACAGTGGGAGGGAAGACAATCAAACCTGCAGGTGGGCCGTTGACGCTCCGCCCCGCACCCGGGGCTCTGGGACTATAGGAGGGAAGGGTTCATTAGCATTGGTGGAGGCATGATGAGTAGTATGGTTTGTTACTCAACTGTGGGCATAGTAGGAATTTGGAGGGAAACAGTAGGAGGAAAATGTCTCTCTCTCTCTCCACCCTTCTCTCTCATGTCTTTAGGAATATCTCAATGTCTCTCCCTCTGTGTATGACTAGTGGTTGGAGTAAAGCTGGATCTTGAGGCCTGGGTGGACAAATTCAAGATCCTGGCTAGCAACCAAACAAGTCCAACAAGTGACAACCGCCAAGTCCAACAAACGGTAACAAACATAAGGACAAGCAGGAATTGAACCCACACAAAAACATATGAAATCCAAAGAATTTGCCGATCCTTGATGATAATTTGTTCTTGGCAGTGTGGACCGACCAGCGGCTGTGAGATGGACTGTGACGCCAACAGCGAAGTAAGATTAGAAATAATGTTACTATCACGCTTTCAATGGTAGAATATGCTTGAAACTCAGATATCGTTTCGAGTTAAACAGACTTCCAGTGGGGGGGGTCGTCAGTGATGTCCATCTGTGCCTCTATCTGCAGGACCTGCTGTGTTACCTGGTGGATGACGGTGGTTTCCTGATCATGTCCAATCAGAAGGACTACTGGAACAAGGTGACATGTCCTGACAGTTTAATACAGAGCTTTATTGAAGCCAGTCTATCCTTGACCTACCGTATATCACAAAAGTGAGTACACCCCTCACATTTTTGTCAATATTGGAGAATATCTTTTCATGTGACGACACTGAAGAAATGAAACTTTGCTACAATGTAAAGTAGTGAGTGTACAGCTTGTATAACAGTGTACATTTGCTGTCCCCTCAAAATAACTCAACACACAGCCGTTAATGTCTAAACCGCTGGCAACAGAAGTGAGTACACCCCTAAGTGAAAATGTCCAAATTGGGCCCAAAGTGACAATATTTTGTGTGACCACCATCATTTTCCAGCACTGCCTTAACCCTCTTGGGCATGGAGTTCACCAGAGCTTCACAGGTTGCCACTGGAGTCCTCTTCCACTCCTCCATGACGACATCACAGAGCTGGTGGATGTTAGAGACCTTGCACTCCTCCACCTTCCGTTTGAGGATGCCCCACAGATAGGGTTTAAGTCTGGAGACATGCTTGGCCAGTCCATCACCTTTACCCTCAGCTTCTTTAGCAAGGCAGTGGTCGTCTTGGAGGTGTGTTTGGGGTCGTTTTCATGTTGGAATACTGCCCTGCGGCCCAGTCTCTGAAGGGAGGGGATCATGCTCTGCTTCAGTATGTCACAGTACATGTTGGCATTCATCGTTCCCTCAATGAACTGTAGCTCCCTCAATGAACTGTAGCTCCCCAGTGCCGGCAGCACTCATGTAGCCCCAGACCATGACACTCCCACCACCATGCTTGACTGTAGGCAAGACACACTTGTCTTTGTACTCCTCACCTGGTTGCCGCCACACACGCTTGACACCATCTGAACCAAATAAGTTTATCTTGGTCTCATCAGACCACAGGACATGGTTCCAGTAATCCATGTCCTTAGTCTGCTTGTCTTCAGCAAACTGTTTGCGGGCTTTCTTGTGCATCATCTTTAGAAGAGGCTTCCTTCTGGGACGACAGCCACGCATACCAATTTGATGCGGTGTACGGCGTATGGTCTGAGCACTGACAGGCTGACCCCCCACCCCTTCAACCTCTGCAGCAATGCTGGCAGCACTCATACGTCTATTTCCCAAAGACAACCTCTGGATATGACGCTGAGCACGTGCACTCAACTTCTTTGGTCGACCATGGCGAGGCCTGTTCTGAGTGGAACCTGTCCAGTTAAACCTCTGTATGGTCTTGGCCACCGTGCTGCAGCTCAGTTTCAGGGTCTTGGCAATCTTCTTATAGCCCATGCCATCTTTATGTAGAGCAACAATTATTTTTTTCAGATCCTCATAGTTCTTTGCCATGAGGTGCCATGTTGAACTTCCAGTGACCATCCAGTATGAGGGAGTGTGAGAGCGATGACACCAAATTTAACACACCTGCTCTCTTGTAACACTAACGAGTCACATGACACCAGGGAGGGAAAATGGCTAATTGGGCCCAATTTGGACATTTTCACTTAGGGGTGTACTCACTTTGTTGCCAGCGGTTTAGACATTAATGGCTGTGTGTTGAGTTATTTTGAGGGGACAGCAAATGTACACTGTTATACAAGCTGTACACTCACTACTTTACATTGTAGCAAAGTGTCCTTTCTTCAGTGTCGTCACTTGAAAAGATATACTCAAACATTGACAAAAACGTGAGGGGTGTACTCACTTTTGTGATATACCGTAGCTGCATGTTGTAATGACTCTGTATTCCCTCTTCTACAGATTGGCATGTTCTTCAGTGAGGTGGACCCCTACCTGATGCATGCTCTCTACAACAACTCCTTTTACAACCGGAAGCAGTCCTTTGACTACCAGTCTGTGTGTGACCCCGTGCCGAGCAGCAACACCGGGGCTGCACCAAGAGGCGTGTTTGTGGTAAGGACAACGGGTGAAAGACATGGCTGTAGCCCTAGTGAATGACTGAAGAACGGGCGACAGCTTGAAGGCTAGCAAATGTTTAAATTGTGAACAGTTCCGGTGGTATTACCAACAGTTCCGGTGGTAATGTTTCCCCTGTTTTCCTCTCGGTGTGGTCAGCCCACCATTGCCGACTTTGTGAACCTGGCCTGGTGGACATCAGCAGCTGCCTGGTAAGACCAGAGAACACAAAAGTACTATGGCCTGAAACACACAGTGCTAAAACAAAGCCACAAACATGCATCCTTAAAACAATGATCAAAGAAAATACAGGTGTTTGATGTGTATATTTACATTGTATTGTACAGGGCACACTTGGAAAAGAGGCCGAGGTCTCAGTATGTTTTGCCCGTCAAAATAACGACTAAATAAAAATGTTTCTGCCCCAGGTCCCTATTCCAGCAGCTGCTCTGTGGAATGGCTTACCACAGCTGGTTTGTCACAGGTGGGTACAAAGCAGAGATATTCTGTGCTCTGTGTGTTTACCCTACACTTTTGAAGTGTTATATCACTGTCATATATGTTTCTTTATAATGGAAAGCGACACTAGACTGTACTAGTGACATACAGTTGAATTCGGATGTTTACATACACTTAGGTTGGTGTCCTTAAAACTCGTTTTTTTTTTTTCAATTTCAACCACACCACAAATTTCTTGTTAACAAACTATAGTTTTGGCAAGTCAGTGAGGACATCTATTTGGTGCATGACACAAGTAATTTTTCCAACAATTGTTTACAGACAGATTATTCCACTTATCATTCACTGTTTCACAATTCCAATGGGTCAGAAGTTCACATACACTAAGTTGACTGTGCCTTTAAACAGCATGCACAATTCCAGAAAATTATGTCATGGCTTTAGCAGCTTCTGATAGGCTAATTGACATCATTTGAGTCAATTGGAGGTGTACCTGTGGATGTATTTCAAGATCTACCTTCAAACTCAGTGCCTCTTTGATTGACATCACGGGAAAATCAAAAGAAATCAGCCAAGACCTCAGAAAAAAATTGTAGACCTCCACAAGTCTGGTTCATCCTTGGGAGCAATTTCCAAATGCCTGAAGGTACCACTTTCATCTGTACAAACAATAGTACGCAAGTATAAACACCATGAGACCACACAGCCGGCATACCACTCAGGAAGGAGACACGTTCTGTCTCCTAGAGATGAATGTACTTTGGTGCGAAAAGTGCAAATCAATCCCAGAACAACAGCAAAGGACCTTCTGAAGATGCTGGAGGAAACATGTACAAAAGTATCTATATCCACAGTAAAACGAGTCCTATATTGACATAACCTGAAAGGCCGCTCAGCAAGGGAGAAGCCACTGCTCCAAAACCGCCAGTTTGCAACTGCACATGGGGACAAAGATTGTACTTTTTGAAGAAATGTCCTCTGGTCTGATGAAACAAAAATAGAATTGTTTGGCCATAATGACCATTGTTATGTTTGGAGGGAAAAGGGGAGGCTTACAAGCTGAAGAACACCATCCCAACCGTGAAGCACGGGGGTGGCAGCATCATGTTGTGGGGGTGCATTGCTGCAGGAGGGACTGGTGTACTTCACAAAATAGATGGCATCATGAGGACAGAAAATTATGTGGATATATTGAAGCAACATCTCAAGACATCAGTCAGGAAGTTAAAGCTTGGTCGCAAATGGGTCTTCCAAATGGACAATGACCCCAAGCATACTTCCAAAGTTGTGGCAAAAATGGCTTAAGGACAACAAAGTCGAGGTACTGGAGTGTCCATCACAGAGCCCTGACCTCAATCCTATAGAAAATGTATTGGTAGAACTGAAAAAGTGTGTGCGAGCAAGGAGGCCTACAAACCTGACTTAGTTACAGCAGCTCTGTCAGGAGGAATGGGCCAAAATTCACCCAACTTATTTTGGGAAGCTTGTGGAAGGGAAACATTTGACCCAAATTAAACGATTTAAAGGCAATACTACCAAATACTAATTGAGTGTATGGAAACTTCTGACCCACTGGGAATGTGATGAATGAAATGAAAGCTGAAATAAATCCTTCTCTCTACTACTACTACTCTTCTGACATTTCACATTCATAAAATAAAGTGGTGATCCTAACTGACCTAAGACAGGGCATTTTTACTAGGATTAAATGTCAGGAATTGTGTAAAACTGAGTTTAAATGTATTTGGCTAAGGTGTACTGTACGTAAACCTCCGACTTCAACTGCATCTGGTGGGGGCGAGCGCGCCCACTGATGGGAGCGGCCATTTGTGTTTAGCAGCCACTTGTATTGTTTTTGTATTGTTGTTGCTTTAAAAAAATACAAATCAAACGCGTTTGTCTTTGTCTGTGAGTTGTAGATGAGGTGGAGGCAGAGGGGATGGACTCCAGAGAGACCAGCTGTGTGACGATACAGACTCAGTTCTACTTCACCAACATCAACAGTTCCTATGACATCCTGCAGGACTGTGGCAACTGCTCCAGGTGACTTCACTATACACTAACAACTCATACACAAACATGATTCACGGAACACAAAGTTCGGTAATAGTCCTTAATTCATCTAAAAGAGTGTGTGAAATGCTATCAGAACTAACGAAATAGAAGCATCATTAAGTAAATGAGGCTAGAGCTGATCCAACAGTTAACAAGCTGGTGATATAAGAAGAGTTTGTTGTTGACACTGTCTCGCTCTCTCTCTGTAGGCTAATCCATGCCAAGAGGTTAAACAACACCAACCTGCTGTTTGTGGTAGCAGAGAAGATGCCCTGCAACACCTGCGAGTTGGAGAAACTGTCCCAGGCGGAGACAGAGTGTATCCTTACCAATCAGGGGAGAACGACTGCCCCCTCTCTTTGAAGCCACGGAAGTTCAAGGCCGACCGCGGTACTGCACATTGTTAGCAGAAAACAGGATCCCCAATTATAGTGAATGGAAAAATCTTTCTGTAAATCCAAAAATGTTTTGAAGACAATCAGAGTACCAATAATTGCTTCTAATGTATGTCCTATTTTTTTTTAAATCGCACACAAGAAGTTTTAATAATATATCATATTATAAGGATAATTTATCCTGAACAAGAATATAAAGGTGCAACAATTTCAATGATTTTACTGAGTTACAATTCATATAAGGAAATCAGTCAATTAAAATGAATTCTCACTAACATGAATGTAATCAAATTTGTGTACAAAATTTGAGAGAAATAAGGTTTTGTGCTCATGAAAAAATTCTGGGATGTTTTATTTCAGCTCGTGAAACATGGGACCGACACTTCACATGTGTTTATATTGCGTTTATATTGTTGTTCAATGTAGTCGCTGATGGCAGCCTGCAGTACCCCGGTCGGCCTTCAACTTGAGTTACTCAATGAGAGGGGGCAGCACTGAGCTGGCCTGCAACGTTACTCCATGTTATCTCTCCGTGTTAACTGACCTCATGTGTCTTCAATGCGCTATTGAGTCTTCACATAGGAATGAATGGTGTCACGTGATCGATGGCTTTGTCTGTTCATAGATACAGTCATTGTTACTAACACATGCGCACCTGCTGTTGGGAATCTTCTCCTTTCATGTGTCTCTCTTTACGGACTCGTGAATAACAGTGGCTGTTTTTCACATTCAACTCACTGGTGTTAATGTCAAACCATGTACATTTTTGCATGTTGCGTTACTCTTTGAGTCAAATGTTTTTGCTCGTGGCATAAACCTGTGTAAGTGGGAGAGGAAGCTATGGAGACTTGAGAGTGACTATACAGTATGCATGTAGGTAGTGAGTCATTCCTTAGCCACGCCTCTTCCAGTCAAGGACGATAACCCATCATGTGAGGATATGAGTGCAGCGAGGTATCGAAAAGGGCCAACTGTGTGCTACGACTACAATCTCGCTGTAAGACTTACAACTGAGCGTACAACTCAGCACCTGTGTACACAGACACTAGAATAATCATGCGCACAGACCCTATTTTCACAAAGACACTGTGAAAATTCATGTGGTGTTTTCAACAATTTCACTATATCACTCTAAACGCGTCTCCTTTCCTCTCCAGGAGAACACATCTGACTGCGGGCGCGGCCACTCCTTCCGCCCCTCCTTCCAGACCCTGCTCACGATTCAGCTCGTCCTGCTCTATCCAATCGCCAGCACCCATATTCTGCCCCTCCTACTTTAATTTTCCTCTCGTCTGCTCCCACCAGCTTTGTCCATCCTAAAGCCGCCGCCCTCTCCTCCCCTCTATGCCCCGACCCTGCTCCAGTCATAGGTAATAATGAGACTTTCTGCCACCTGCAACTCGGAAGCCCTGAGTACCGCACTACTGTACCCAGCTAGCTTCTATTGTTGTCTCTTAGTGACGGTTGCAGGACCTTTATTGTCCTCGGCGAGTTACCTTCCGTCACATCCATTTGAAATTATTTAGGTGGTGTTCCAACCACGACAATCGCCAGAGGCTGTCAAGACTAGAAAAGGTCCCGCCCACATCAGCAGGACAAGTGAGAAGTGAAAAGGCAAGTCGGATGCCACGCCACAGAGCTCCAGCCGTCATGGATTACAGCAGAGTTTAGGTTGTCCGTTTCCGCCTCTGTTAGTCAAGACGGGATGAGGAGACATTGCCTCCATCACTCTCATTCATCTCTGGTCTGCTCAGAGTCTCACCACTCTGTCATGTGTCTCTCATAGGGGGCTACTGTGCGTACCATTCAGCCATTTATAGTGACTGTAACAAGAAAATTAAGGGGGAAAAAATAGCTTTCAAGTATACAAAAACATACAATTATAAACTGTTGAAGTGATGAGTATTCAAACCATATATTAGAGTATTATTTGCAATGGAAGTTGTTAGGTGTTACATGAATTTATTTATGCACTGTATCTACTTCTTGCCAAGATGAGCTAGACTTTTCATGTGGTCTTATTTGTATAGCCAAATTAGTGAGCGGGAAAAGGCAGAAATAGTGGTAGAAATAACTGAGGTTTGAACTGACAGCGGCTGAATACCGATTCTTCTTGTGGGTCCTCTACTGTTCTTCACTTGAAGTTAGAACTTTTTCTGCCCCTGGAAGCACGGTACTGTATATATAATTATTGTAACAAATGGTAATATGGAACTATTCTATCAAATAGTAGTCTTACAAAGAATAACATCTGACGTCTTTGATCATCATAGTTGACTAATATTAGGTAATGAATAGGTAATTATGTGTCCGAATCGGACAAAGCAACTTCTAACTTTTCCCTTGCAAAAAAAAAAGAAGGAATTACTTGCCTACTCCTGTTTATTAGGGATCGGTATTTAGCCTCTGAAAAGTCTGACCGTTTCGGCTTCATTGCTGTAGGTGGTGTATAATACAGTACTATCCTTTCTGATCAATGGACATTCTGACATCTGCTACAGATGGATGATGTAGGACCCCAGTGACAGCTAACCCCTCTGCCAATCCTCATACAGCCGCTCCACCCTGTCCGCTAATGTTCCTAGGACTGTATTTGTATGCGCTTATAAACTGTTGCCACCACAGCAGATAAACAAATATCTATTCCGACTGGCCTATAAGCACCTCATTTTAGATGCGGGTGGGTTTTGGCAGACCTTAGCTTGTATTACCTTTGACAGATGCTGTATAACTTCAGACCATTTGCTGCTGGGAGATTGGGGCTTAACATTTCCCGTATAAAGAAATACAGCAGAGGTCACTACTACTTATGGTGACGACTGAACTGCAGTCAGGGTGTGTAATCCATGTCATTCTGATCCATTTGAAGTGAAATGTCATTAAACTCCCATGTTTAGGAGCCACTCTCTGTTGTCATAGTGCCTTGGTGCACTGTTTTGGAAAACATTGGCTATAGAGCTACTGTGCAGTACCTTTATAGAACAGCCACCCTAATGGCTGTGGAGCTACAAGATTTTTATAGAGCCAGTCTATTGGCTATCTGTCTACAGTAGCTTTATACACCATATTGACTAGGAGGATATTGCATCTTAATGTAGACATCCAAATTGGCTGTGGCTATTAGCTGCTGTACCGTACCAGGGCTAACTGATTGCCACCATATAACGGTGCTGTACAGTACCTTTACAGGGCCATCTATAAAGCTACACCATCAGTATAAAGCAACTTAACTGGCCACAGATCTACCTTTACAGAGCCACCTGACTGCTATCGTTGCATTTCTGCCTGAACCATATGTGCGTTTGTGTTTGTGTATGGGTGTATGTTTGTGTTAACCCTCAAAGTGAATGTCTTTAAAACTGGGTTGAGGGGATGGGGAATGACAGTTGTGGTAGCGTAGCTGTTTGTTGTTCCAATTCCAACGGAAGAAGTGTTATATCAGACGTAGTTATGGAGTTAAAAAATGATCCAATCCATTTTCTTCTGACCGGTTTTCTCAATATGTTGTCATGAGGGAGCTGCATTCACAGAGGTGTTCAAAAGAATGTTTAATATGTCAGTGTTTTTCTGTTTCTAAGGCAACATAGTGACAAAGCCTCTCTTAATGCCTTAGTGTTCTATCAAGCGCTAATTCAGTGTTCTCTCTCTTTCTCTCACACACGCACACGCACACACACACACAGAGTCTCTCAAATATTTACTTTTCTCTGAAGACTTTCCCAATCCAGAGTGTTGAGCTCTGAATTTGAAGGGGTTTAGATTTTCATGTGTCCGTTCGTCTATATAAAAGGATGTGAGTTTCTTGTACACATGCCGCTTTGATTCCTGGTTGGAGTGGAGGACTTTCATAGTTTATATTTAACTCTGAATCTGTGTTGACTCTGAAATCCCTCCACTTCTCCTCGCTGTCTCAGTTTGTTAACGTGGACACATCCTAAACCCCAAAACCTCCTTTACTGTGTAACCATAAATACACACATAATGTATTGTACAGTGAACAATATTATTTTTGGCAAGACAAATGTTAGGTAATTGCATCATTATCTCAATGAAAGACTGAGCCAAAAAAAGATATTCTGAATCTGTAATTGGCTCCTTTCAATGTATGGGTTCACCATTTTAGAAATGACTCTTGTAGTTCTATTGTATTCTATCACAGCAATTGTTTGTCCCTCTGTAGATCGCAACATTCATATGTAACACTAACAGTTATACCTACACATGCACAGATTGGGGATGTTCAGCTCTAGACTGAAGTAAGCCAAGGATGTTTATTCCCCCTTGTGGGATGTCAGAGGCTAGCTCAGGGAGTGGGGTCTCCACAGATCAGCATGGGACCGTGTCAAACAGAAGGTCAAAGAATCATGAGTATGTCTGTGTGTCCCAGAAGTGGACACAAGAGTGTGCTGAGGGACACAGGTCTGTGGTTTGCAAAATGTACTTTTTGCCCCCCCCAAAAAATAAATAGGAACAGCTTGGGGTGAGAGGAAGGGGTCTACTTTACGGGCCAGCCTCAAAGGGAGGGTCTTCACGTGGCTCCTCCCCTGCCCCTCCTTACCCTTGCTGTGTCCGTGTAGGTGCGTCTCTGTGGGAAAGACGCGTATGTGATTCTGTAGTCTGGTGCTATGTGACCATGTTTGCCAAATGTGTAAAATATATATATATATATATATCTAAAAAATACAAAAAAAATAGTAAAATCTGTCAAATTTTAAGTGAAGTAAAAAATAGGAATAAAGTGAAGATAAGTTTGAGATCTGAAATCAACCGTTTTTGATTTGATTTTTGGTGTGTGTGTGTGTGAGTGTATGTGTGTGCGTGGAAGATTTAGCTCCCTCTCTCTGGGCATTGGTCCACGTCGCTCCATTCTTTTGTACTGATGAAGCTAAAAAGAAGAAGAAGAAGAGGGCAAAATTTGTAAAATATTGTGTCTGTGACTCCTTGTAAAATATTTTCAAATTGTTTATTACAGAGAATCAGTTATTAAATAATGTTCATATTTTTCACTTCATTTCATTGTGTGGTGTTTGTTTTTGCATTTGTAATACCAGGACTCATGTCAGGTACATACATCCTGTATAGGCCACACACACACAGTACAAGTACAGTATATCAGCAAGAGCATAACGAGTTGTACTGAACCACAGTTACAGGCCTCCAAAACACCACACGCTAGTCTTTGATTAAAAAATAATAATAATAATCTAGACTAGCTTTTGACAAATTAACAAGCAACATACAGTATCAATTTTTGTTTATATAACTAAATGCTGGGAGTGTTGGATTAGGAATGGCCGTATAGTGCTGCATCCATGGACAGATATCCCAAAGACACTGAACAACATCACAACGTATTGAGAAAGTCAGTGAGAACTCTGTGCCACGTGGCCGGGTCGTCCAGGTAGCACGGATGTCCTGCTCCTTTCATCACCGCAACCTTGTGATTAGCCAGGCTCCTCAGGTTGTTCAGAGAAACCTCTCCAAGCTGAGCATCCTGGTCTCCATAGACAATCAAAGATGGAGTCTGGAATGAAAGTGGAGGTGGTTAGCTCAAATGTTACCCGGTGTCACATACAATGGCAGCGATTCAAGCTGAGCGCGGGTTGTATACGACGCAGCTTTTGAAGGAAATTGCCTTCGAAAGCGGCATTGACTGAAACCCGCGTTCGGATTGAATCCTGACTAAAGTCACACAGAGCACCGGAACACAAGGCATGTTTCATAGAAGCAAAGTCAATGTTTGCAACCAACCACAGAAGAGAAACCAACCACAGAAGAGAAACCAACCACAGAAGAGAAACCAACCACAGAAGAGAAACGAAAGAGCAGAGAGCCATAATCCCTCAACACACACACACACACACACCTGTATGCTGCTGTACTGCTCTGCTGTGAATTTCTCAGTGCAGATGGGAGCCACCGGGATGTAAGCCCGGACCAGAGCCTCGTGCTGGAAGAGGAAGGGCAGGGAGTACATGCCACTCAGGGAGGGACTGACCACCACCACTGGCCCCATCCCCAGTGCCTCACACACCTGCTTCAGGAACCCACCAGGGGCCAGCTCTCCTACAGCAGAGGGGGCTACTGCTGACTTAGATTGGCCAAAACCTGGGGGCGGGGGGAGGGGAGAGAAAGAGAGAGGTGGTGTTACAGGTCAGAGATGAATTGAGTAACACATACTCACTTACTACTATTTACAACCGAAGCTCACCTGGTAGGTCGATGGCCACTGCACGACAGCCAGCTTTGGCCAATGTCTCCAGTGTTCCTATATTGAGCCAGTTCTCAGATGAGAAACGGATGCCGTGCAGAAGCAGGACAGACAGATGTACTTCACCTGTGGCCGGTTCAGCTTGTCTGTAAAACATAGGGGCCTTGCAGGATTCCACATGCACGCTCCCTTCTGTCATTTTAGCAGCACACATCCTATGAAGGAGGTTTGAAGTAAAAATATATATATATAAATTGGGTGGTTCGAGCCCTGAATACTGATTGGCTGACAGCTGTGGTATATCAGACCGTATACCATGGGTATGACAAAATATGTATTTTTACTGCTCTAATTACGCTGGTAACCGGTTTATAATAGCAATAAGGCACCTCAAGGGTTTGTGGTATATGGCCAATATGTGCAGGCACTATGTTGGCGTTGCATTGTGCTACGAACAGCCCTTAGCCGTGGTATATTGGCCATATACCACACCTCCTCGGGCCTTATTGCTTAAATATATCATTACCAAACATCAGAAGACGGTGAAAAAGTTCAAGCCAAAGTCTGTAAGAATGACATAACAATAATTATAACTAATGAACAACTAACTATACTTTAGAATTGGCTTTAGTAACAAGGACATCCTTGCACTTTTAGCACGTAATAACCATATTAGTGTAAGTATTAGGACCTCGAAGAGGTTTTGTCACAGACTGGGTCTTTTCAGAAGGAAAAACCACACAGACCTGGATGTGGTATTGGAGTTTGTGCAAAGTGAAATCAACGGAAATAGATAAATGCAAGACGAAAGATGGTTGAATCTCCATGAAATTCAGAGAGGTTTTGTAGTAACACGAGACACTATGCGAAAGAGCTACAATCAAGCTGATCACTCAATTCTCAAGGCGTGAACCTTAGGGGCGCGCGACGTCGATATGGCATATCGACTCATTTGACAAAGTGAAACCATGTGGTATTGCAATAAATGGCTGCATAGATGTTTTAGCCATTACTGTATGTTTTGTCAGTCTGGCTTCATAGACTAGACGTGACATAGTAAATGTAAATCCAAGACACTCAAATTAGTATGATATGTTAGGGTACGTTTGGTATGGTTACATAAGACAGAAGGTTACTTAAGCAAAATTGGTTGGGGTGTATTGGTGGGCGTATAACGCAAACGTCTAGCAACCCAAACGTTGCGTGTTCGGATCTCATCACGGGCAACTAACATTTTAGCTAATTAGCAACTTTGCAACTATTTACTAGCTATTCTGCAACTACTTAGCATGTTAGCTAACCCTAACCCTAACCCTTTAACCTCACTCCTGACCTTAAACATAACCCCTAGCCACACCAAATTGAAATTCGTAACATATCATACGAAATGTATGGTGGAGATTCACAAATTAATACATACTATACGAAACATATCAAACTAATGGGCGTGGCCCAGATTTACATTTACTATGTTACGTCTACTCCTGAGTCCAGGTTGGTTTTGTCTTTGGAAACCTTTATACTAAAGCCAATGAATGCTAAATATAACTGCGACTTTATTCTCAAAAGGTATACTTTAAAATTTGGACTTCATTCTCAAAATATTTGGACTTTATTCCCCCTCAATAATACCCCCTCAATAATACCATGATGAATTTGATGGATTGGGAGAAAAGAATTCCCACCATAGTTACTGGCTTTCTGTGGCTTTACACACAGTTCTACTTAATTCCACATTTTAACGATTGGATCCCCCCTGCCGCCAATTATGCTTTTGGTATGGCCTGGTCCTCAGAGGCCATTGTTTGTGAAGGGAAAAAAAGTTGTGCAAGGCTTGTAAGGAGAAAGGTGCAATAGCTCCTATTTTTCTCTCTCTCTCTCCTCTCTCTTCTTAACAAACCCTTAATTCTGTGAGCTAGCATGTAACAAACAAAGAAGTACAGTAGATTCATAAGCACGAATAAGAATTTTTAGAAAATGATATTTTTCAAATTGGCGAGTTTCTATTGTGAAGTAATGAGATGTGCATCTCGCGTGTGAGCGGTATTTCTCAAAATGAGGGATAATTGGTAACCGTTATATTGGGTTCAATTTTGTGAAAGACAACTTTGGTAGTATTATAAACTTTTTTAAAACTGGTGTCTATTAGGTTACATAATTTGAGAAGGACTGTTTCTCTGAACCTCAGGCAGTAGGCTCAAGCACGCCTGTCTCAGACTCTGACCAGCGGCAGTAACCTATCCTCCTTAGTTATGTTTAGAAAATAAATGTGAATGCCAAAAATTGTGGGGGGGGAGCACTCATGTTTATGCAACGTAATAATCACTCTAAGAATACTCTCAGAACCAACTTTAAATTGTATTTCGATTGAGAAAATCTACAAAGGAAATTGGCCCACCATAGTCATAATTGATAGGGATGCACCTGACATTGCACAGCAGTAAGCTGTTTTTTTGTATGTACTGTTTCTTGATGAGTAAAATGTATTCTATTTCTGTGGGGAGCTTAATAAGGGGCATGGGGGAGGGGTAAATTATGTTCCCCCCCATGATGAAAGGGGGGCAACAAAATGTAGAAAGCTGGGGGTCTAAGACACTGCATCTCAGTGCAAGCGGCGTCACTGCAGTACCTGGTTCAAATCCAGGTCTGCATCACATCTGGCTGTGATTGGGAGTCCCATAGGGCAGCGCACAATTGGCCCAACGTTGTCTGGCTTTGGCCGGGGTAGGCTGTCATTGTAAATAAGAATTTGTTCTTAACCGACTTGCCTAGTTAAAGAAAGGTTAAAGAAAAATCTAGCTAATGATTAGCACAAATACAGATGGGAAACCCCATGCTTTAGCCTATTTATTCATAGCCACTATGCTACATTAGTTGGGCTACAGGTGCTATTGCTAATTAACACACCAGCCTGAATAAAAGGACCAATATGTTGTGAGGCAAATTTTTGTAGCGGAAAATTATATTTGAATGGTGTCACCATCATTTTATGTTCATTAATTTTGGAGTAGAAAAGTCACTAGAGCTGCATTCAGTAATGCAATGTTAAATTCAATGGAAACAGTGCCTTTCTGAACGACCAGTTGAAAAATAAGGGGTTGGGCTGTGGGTTCAAAATGCACAGGTGCATTTTGGTCACTCATTGTTTCAAGCCACACCCACCAAACGGAGCAAACATAGGCAACCTTTTCAAGAACGTTGAAGAACATTTTGAGGAAAAGTGTTTCAGTTCAACCCATTATGCAATGTAGAAAATGTTCAATCGAACTGAATGGACCCCAGAACTGACTTTCTCATAGTCGTTCTACAAAAAAAATGGTAATAGTGGTTACTTCCTGAACTGATAGAGTTAGACCAACAGTTTAAAGTAATACCAAAATGATTGGTACTTCAATCTGTTTTTCATTATTTTTATCCCCTTTCCTGGGGTCCAGCAAAATGAAGGCAGTTTATACCATTTTTAAAAACATTACAATACAATCACAGATTTCACAACACACTGTGTGCCCTCAGGCCCCTACTCCACCACTACCACATATCTACAGTACTAAATCCATGTGTATGTGATAGGTGAGAATTGTCTGTTAATTGAATGATTAGAAAATTCCGCCCTGAAACATATAATTGTATGGAATTGATTAGAATGTATAGATTCCAAGAACACAGGATGAGATGTTACTATCCTTTGTGCAAGCACTTCCAAGAGTTAATGAACAGTGAGCGTGGTGAAATTTGGGGAGCGCATCGTCAGTAGTGTACCTTTGGTTCCTAGGGTGTTTCGGCCTTTCACACTATACACCCTCCCCAAAGGCGGCCAGCGACAGGGTGATCAATCCTACGCTTACGTCCCATTCCCAATTAGTCATAGGAGTTGCCTTGTTGTTGATAGCCAACATCCCATGGGACTATGCATGGCAGGGGCGTCCTCCTCCCTGAGTCAAGCATTGTTGACCGCATACCTCCAGGCCCTCTCACTTCGGGGCCCAGCTGGGGTCTTTCCTCTTCATCCAGAGCCACTGACTGCTGCCTTCTGCCGCCTCCGATACAGCTTTGATTGCCGAACGCTGGCTCTGGCCCTTAATTCCCAGGTCTCTAAGCAGTCTGGTTGTAGATGTTGCCACAAAACCTCTGCAGCCCACCTCCACTGGTCGGACTTCTGTGTTCCAGCCATGATGCCGTGCTTCGGCAGCTAGATCAGCATAGCGCAGATGTTTTCGCTCATAAGCCTCATCTACTGAGTCCTCCCAGGGTACTGTGAGCTCAATGATGAAGACCTTATTGAGCGAACGGGACCAGAGCACCATGTCAGGTCTTAGGGTGGTGGTTGCGATCTCCGGAGGAAACACAAGTTGCCGGCCAATGTCAGCTAGCATTTTCCAGTCGCGGGCCAAGCACAGCTGGTCTCGCTCTAATGGTGTAGAGCCGCTCTTCTGTGGTTTAGCCCCTTCGCGGACAAAGTTTATCCGTAAGGAGTGTGATGCTGCTGTGGGTGGTAGGGAGTTGGTGGCAGCTCGCTTCTCCTCCAGGGCGGACGCAAGGTTTTTAAGAACTTGGTTGTGACGCCAAGTGTAGCGTCCTTGGGTGAGGCTTGTTTTACACCCTGTGAGAATGTGCCTGAGGTTGGCTGGCATGGAACAGAGGGCACAGTCCGGATCTTCACCATACCATTGGTGAATATTAACTGGTGTTGGAAGGACGTCATATGTTGCTCTGATGGAAAAGCTCAACCGCCTCGCTTCCATGGCCCACAGATCCTTCCAGCTGATCTTCCTCTTCTCCACACTGTCCCATCGAGTCCACTGTCCCTGTTTGGCAAGAGAGACTGCCTTGGCCCACCTTGCAGCCTTATCCTGATGGCGTACTTCCTGCACTACCATCTTCCGCCGCTCGGGTGCAGTGGCCTTACTCCAAGCAGCACGGCTAGTTAGCCCAAGGCCTCCTCTCCCTTGCTGAACATGACCCACAATGTCAGCATGTCAGCAAATCATAATCAATAAATGTGTAGTCCTTGTCAGAATTAGGGTAAAACAACATGTCTTTATGGTATTTTAAATACAGACTGTCTGAGCTTGGTGCCGACCTGACTAGAGATTTGGGAGAGAACGGGGAGTACGTCTCAAGGACAAGGTCACTATCTCTGTCGGATGGGTAGTGAGACAGACAGTGTGTGCGTAGCAGGACATGTGTGTGTATGTTTGTGTGTATGTGTGGGCGTGAGAAGTCAGTATAAAATGAATTGATTTGTATTCTTGAGGGTAGAACGTTCCGTGAATAAACCTTTTTGACTATTTAGCTGGGCCTCCGTCTGTTTCATTCGACCAGGATCTTACACATTCTGGTTTGCAGACAGAGTAATATAATTCAATTGGGTGATGTACCTGGAGAACATAATTCTCTTATCAGTATGTATAGTGCGTATGTTATCGTGTGTGTGTGTGTGTGTGTGTGTGCACCAATGTTTGTGTTGCTTCACAGTCCCCGCTGTTCCATAAGGTGTTTTTTTATCTGTTTTTTAAATCTAATTTTACTGCTTGTGTCAGTTACTTGATGTGGAGTAGAGCTCCATGTAGTCATGGCTCTCTGTCGTACTGTGCCTCCCATAGTCTGTTCTGGACTACTGCATCAATATGTTTTGGCCATGACAGTTTACAATCTAGGGTTACTCCAAGCAGTTTAGTCATCTCAACTTGCTCAATTTCCACATGATTTATTACAATATTTAGTTGAGGTTTAGGGTTTAGTGAGTGTTTTGTTCCAAATACAATGCTTTAAGTTTTAGAAATAGTTAGGGCTAACTTATTCCTTGTCACCCACTCTTTAACTAACTGCAGCTCTTTGTTCAGTGTTGCAGTCATTTCAGTCGCTGTAGTAGCTGACGTGTATAGTGTTGAGTCATCCGCATACATAAACACTCTGGCTTTACTCAAAGTCAGTGGCATGTCATTACTAAAAAAAAATAAAAGCAAAGGGCCTAAACAGTTGTGGTTGGAATATATTGACACAATTATCAGGAAGGTTTTGGATGCATTTCCCCTTCAGAATTAACCAGAAACCAGAATTTATTATCATTACTTTCACTTCCCAGGGGAGCATGACCCCTCTAGAAGGGTGTTGACCCTGGAACCCATTGACCCCCCCCACACACACACACACACACACACACACACCGTTGATGTATTTAGAGTACTACAGATGTCACGTCATTAAAAACCATGTGATAAACGCGTGTGTAAATCACATTCATCTGCTACATTAGGCCTGTTGGAGGCGGATTGATTGTAGCCTATGCAGTTCATATCTAGTGTCGGTATGCAATTGGTTGCGTGTGTGCTGTAGAGAAAGCTATACTGTCGCATTCCAAGTTCGCTTGGCGGAGCCACATAAAATGAAATGTGGCCTGAGGATTCCTGGCAAGTTTTATGTAATCGATCTCCTGCGAAAGTTACAACTCAAAGCGCATTGCCCAAACAGCGATCAAAGTTCACATTATCTCTTTTAAATCTGCAAACACATTTATTCACAATGATTTGATTAGCCGAAACGTTAAAGCATGTTAAGATAAATATATATTTACCTTCACGCCGTCTGAGAAACTTCTGTCTGAACTAAGTTTTCTTGATAGTTTCACTTTTCAACGGAAAAACAGTCTAACTGTAGTTTCAACCTGGAATCTACTGACGTCCAGTGGTGATCAGGCGTATTGCCGGGTCTCATAAATTGAATAGCACTCTCGGTTGAGTTGATCGACGCTACCTTTCATTAATGATTCATGTACTTCGTTGTCTTTTTGGGGGTAAGCGCCTCTGTTTGATTAAGCTATTCAATGTTCACGTGTGGGTGGACGGGATGCAGTCATTACATTCACACTTATTTTGTAACTCTGGCTTTTCCCGTCCAACAAACACCACAATATATCTTTTTTTTTTTTGTATAGTCTTCTTAATTGTTCACCTTGCTCTAGTCTAGCCTAATCAATTTCGTAAAAACACGCCAGCCAGAGGAACTCCAGAATAGTCAAAAACATTATTAAGTCCTTGGATCTGCTTCCATCCAGCACTGGTCTGTCTTATTCTCTTCTGTAACCATGAAACTCATTATTTCCTGTGTTCTCCTGGCATTTTGGAGGGGATTGGTCAGTGGTAAGAAAAATAACATATATATTTATTTATTTATTTTTTATATGTTTTTTAATTTTTATTTTTTAAATCTATTTCAGATTCATGCGCCGATTGGGTACCTACGTTCATTAATAATGCAACTGGGATTGGTTTATTGATTTGATGTTGTTGAGTTGATGTGCCTTTTTTGTTGGTTGTACATTGTATTCCTGGGTCAGCTCAGTTTACACTGCACAATTGACTGCAGTTTTTCTACATATACATATCATGTAAAAAATCCAATCGTGTCCTTTTACGAATTACAGTCTGTCAAAAAAATGTGATTCTGTCAGTTAAGTGTATTGATAGAGACACTTGTCCATTCGTGTAAGCTTCACACAAAAAAATGGTGTGGTTGGTCCAAAGGTCTTATTGTGCTCAGTCAGACCCATGCCCAAATGTTGTTCAGCCGAAAGCTCACAAACAGACAGCTGGATGCTCAGTACATGATGTACTGTTTGTTAATAGTTCAGTAGATAGGCCTACCAAAGGACATATTACATGGGATTTTAAGTTAGAACTTCGAACCAAAACTGTTCTGAAACAACTCCCATTTTTAACACTCCAGTAAGATAGTGGTTAGATATAATTTTGGCCAAAAGTGCTCATCGAACATTTCACTTCAAAATCATGGGCATTAATATATATACTCTCTTGGGAAGGCTTTCCACTAGATGTTGGAACATTGCTGCAGGGACTTGCTTCCATTCAGCCACATGAGCATTAGGGAGGTCGGGCACTGATGTTGGGCGATTAGGCCTTGCTCACAGTCGGTGTTCCAATTCATCCCAAAGGTGTTCGATGTGGGCTCTGTGCAGGCCAGTCAAGTTTTTCCACACCGATCTCAACAAAGCATTTCTGTATGGACCTCGCTTTGTGCATGGGGGCATTGTCATGCTGAAACAGGAAAGGGCCTACCCCAAACTGTTGCCACTTTAGTTGGAAGCACAAAATCATCTAGAATTCCATTGTTAAGGGGGGAACTAAGGGGCCTAGCCAGAGCCATTAAATATAGCCCCAGACCGTTATTCCTCCACCAAACTTTACAGTTGGCACTAAGCATTGGGGCAGGTAGTGTTAGCTCAACCCAGATTCATCCATGAACATGTTTCCACTGCTCCAGAGTCCAATCGCAGCGAGCTTTACACCACTCAAGCCAACATTTGATATTGCGTATGGTGATCTTAGGCTTTTGTGCGGCTGCTCGGTCATGGAAACCCATTTCATGAAGCTCCCGATGAACAGTTGTTGTGCTGACGTTGCTTCCAGAACCAGTTTAGAACTTGATCGTGAGTGTTCCAACCGAGGACAGACGATTTTTACTCGCTACGAGCTTCAGCACTCGGCGGTCCCGTTCTGTGAGCGTGTGTGGCTTACCACTTTGCGGCTGAGTCGTTGTTGCTCCTAGACATTTCCACTTCACAATAACAGCACTTACAGTTGACCGGGGCAGCTCTAGCAGGGTAGAACATTGACAAACTGACTTGTTGGAAAGGTGGCATCCTGTGTGCTCGATTTTATACACCTGTAAGCAACAGGTGTGGCTGAAATAGCCGAATCCACTCATTTGAAGTGGTGTCGACATACTTATATATAGTGTAAGCCCCCAGATATTAGGACTGTGCGTTTTGTATTTGGCCATAGGGTCCCGCAGTCCTCTGAATGACTTCCAGCGTTCTGAGGGAAGGGAGCTGGTTCCGACCTCCTGGAACTCTGCACGGGTGCTGATGCTGCCAGGGCTGACACTGGAGGACTGTGCCAGACGCTGTTCACACACACTGGATTGCAGGTACCCTGGAGGGTTGTAATGACCTTAGTACAACACCTAGCGGATAAGGTGTTGGACTAACGGGTTTGAGTGCCAGTCAGACTACCCCCAAATTGGTTTAAAAAAATTGAACACAAATGAACTTGAAAACTCCTTTCATTAGAGCCTTCAACTACGAGACGCGCCGCTCCATCACCTGTAAACAGCTGCCATGGGTGGAGGATGGCAGCAACGCAGAGGTCAAGAGGAACGTCAACTGTGACCTGTATGAGAAGAAGGGTAAGCTTTGGGGTCAAAGTGAGGTCATGTTTTCTGTCATTTATGTTCTAAGTGAATTGATCTCATTCTGTATAACGCTACAAAATTAGTCATGTTGTGTCAGCAGCATGCTGTGATTTCTGTTTGAAAAGGCAGATGTTTTTCTTCCATGTGCAGTGTACGTAAGGAAGTGCATTGTGGGTAAAGGAGAAGACTATAGAGGCAAGGTGTTCACGACAAAAAATGGCCATACTTGTCAACAGTGGTGGTCAAAATTCCCACACGATCACAGGTAAGATCATCCCGTTGATTTATGGGAGTCGTAGTTTGTAAAACACAAAGGAAAACGCCGCACACTACTGCTCATGCTCCCAGGTGATATTTATTTGCAATGTTTTGACCCTTAGGTCTTCATCAGGCATTCATATCCCAGGTGGGGGTGGAAGGTCCTATATATAGGCGCAGTACTCAGTGACATCACTTCCTGTAACAGGAGGTAAAAATGTATAACATAGTTATACAATATTACCATTCAATGTATCAAAATATATGATCACACACAGGGAATGTGATCAATATTTACAGTAATATACATACACATACAATATTAAATTAGCATACTTTTTTTATTGACACAATTTAGACTATAAAAAAAACGGTTTCAAGTCAAACTCATTAAGGCCAAGAGGGATCTGTGGATCCAGAAAGATTACCTTTGAAGAAGTTTTCTCTCAATGTCCCGTCTCAATGTCCCCTCCCACCTTTTCTATTCCAATGTATCTCAGAGAACTAATAGGATGTCCAGCTTGTACAACATGAACAGCAACTGGATTTGTTGTCTCACCTGTCTGTACATTGCTGCGGTGCTCACTGATCCGTGTCTTAAGGCTTCTATGGGTTTTCCCTACGTAAGACAGACCACAACGACATTTCAACATGTAAATAACATTGGTGCACATGCAGGTAAAATTATCTTAAATCTTTGTCCTGTGTGGGGGGTTGTGGGTAAATTAGTTGCACTTATACGTGAAGCTGCATTGAGCATATTGGCCACATTTGTAATTACCAGTGCTTCCTGATAATGATCTTAAATGCCTTCCCCAATGGTGAGTATCGGGTGAAGCATGATGGGACAAGTTCTGCTTTTTCTTTAACTTTTGGTTGAAGGCCTTCCAACTGTGTTAGTCTTTCAAAACGATCATTGGCATGTTTTACCCAATTGTCTTTGTACCCCCTTTCCTTAAACCTTTGTGTGAGGTCTCGTGGTCTGTTTCTAATAAGAAGCATCAGAGCTGCATATTCTTCTGATGCGACTGAATTGACTTATAGGGAGATTTTTAATGTGGACGTGGATGAAAGCTGTCACCTCTAAGGAGGTTATTCTTGTCCGTGGGTTTCCTAAAGAGATCTGTAGAGAGGGAGGTTTTGTCCTTAATAACTATCACTTCAAGAAAACTGATTTGTGATTGTTCATAGTTAATGGTGAAATTAAGGTGTTCATTCATAGCATTTAGATAAGCATGGAATTCTAAAAGTTGTGTCCCTGGATAGATCACGAAAATGTCATCCAAATATATCAGAATTAGGAGAATATTGAAGAGAAAAGGGTTAAGGTCTGGATTCAGCACCACCTGTTTTTCAAACATTCCTAGATATAGGTTAGCATAATTAGGAGCCTTAGAGCTCCCCATCGCTGTCCCTTTGGTCTGGAGGAAAAAGTCTCCTCTGAAGAGAAAATAGTTGGAGGTTAATACCAGTTCAGCCAAGTCCACAATACAATTGGTGCTGGGTAGAGCATTAGTAGTAGTTTGGAAACCATGACCCAAAGCAAAATCTAATAAGATATCTCTTTCTCTCACACATATTCTGTTTCTATACCTTGTCATAGATGGACACCCACAGCCACTAATGGTTTGGAGCTGAACTACTGCAGGAACCCAGATAGGGACCCCATCGGGCCGTGGTGCTACACCAATGATCCAGAACGCCGCTATGAGAGCTGCAATATCCCCCACTGCAAAGACGGTACATCAAGCCCTTTTTACATCAGCCGATGTCACAAAGTGCTATACAGAAACCCAGCCTAAAACCCCAAACAGCAAGCAATGCCGATGAAGCACGGTGGCTAGGAAAAACTCCCTAGAAAGGCAGGGGCCTAGGAAGAAAACTAGAGAGGAACGAGGCTCTGAGGGGAGGCCAGTCCTCTTCTGACTGTGCCGGGCGGAGATTATAACAGTACATGGCCAAGATGTTCAAACGTTCATAGATGACCAGCAGGGTCAAATAATAATAATCACAGTGGTTGTAGAGGGTTCAACAGATCAGCACCTCAGGAGTAAATGTCAGTTGGCTTTTCATAGCCGAGCATTCAGAGTTAGAGACAGCAGGTGTTGTAGAGAGTGAGATTCTGCACCTCCCATTCTGTTCAACATTCCAGGGGTGGAAGGATTGCAATAGCAAATGCTTCTAAAGATAACGTGATAACACTATGTGTAAATGATTGATTGTGGTGTATGTGTTGTCTTTGATCAAAAAAAGTGTTGCTACAGACTGTGTGTGTTTGGGTTTGTGCACAGAGGTGTGTATCACATGTAACGGGGAAGACTACAGGGGCGAGGTTGACCACACAGTGAGTGGCAGAGAGTGTCAACGTTGGGACCAGCAGTACCCACAACAACACATCTACCAGCCTGAGAAGTATGACTGTCTACCCACCGCTGTAATCACTACCACTCCACTCTTTTACATACCGTTTGTTGTAGGCCTACATGCCTTTGTATCCTGTCAGCATTACTTCTCTCTAATCAATATGTTGTACTGTAACAGAGTAGAAAACAATCAACATTTCCAAGGTAATGAGAAGCTCCTAACATGGAATCCTGTACATGTGCATCCCAGGTATCCAGATAAGAGCTTGGATGATAACTACTGCCGTAACCCAGACTCCTCCCCTGTTCCTTGGTGCTACACCACAGACCCTGATATGGAGAGAGAGAGTTGCCAGATCAGCAAGTGCCGTACGTCTGTCCCCTTCATACACCCTCCCTGTCCCTTCCATTCACACGTTTCCATGTTTATAACAAAGTAATACAATCTATATCATCCCTCATAATGTCACGTCTCTCCTTTCACTCCAGCTGCGGTTCCTAAGAGACACCTCCGGTCCAGCTACACCACAAACTGTTTCCGTGGTCGCGGGGAGGATTACCGTGGCAAAGTGAACGAGACGACCGGCGGTATTGCCTGTCAGCGGTGGGACGCCCAGTACCCTCACGAGCACCCCTTCTACCCAAACACCTACGAATGCAAGTAAGCCAGAGGAACGGGCGGAAGAGGGATGGATGGATGAGCGGTGGGATTGATAGTTAAGAGGGATGAGTGGCGGAATGATGGTTAGTGAGTGGTGTGATGAGGAGGAGTGACATTAGGGGTCTTGAGATGAGGGTCTACGTGAATGGCTGATCTTGGGTCTAGTTATTTGTGTTCCGAAACACATATACAGTTTAGTCATAGCAGACGCTTATCCAGAGTCAGTAACATACATCCAACATTTACCCATGAATGATTGTCCCTGTGTTATTTTGATCTATAGTATTAGCTGTTTTATCCATATATCCCTGTGTTATTGTGTGCTATACATATTGGTTATACTAATTTCTATACCATTGCTTCCAGGGGCTTGGAAGAGAACTACTGTCGTAACCCAGATGGATCCGAGGCTCCCTGGTGCTTCACGTCTGTGCCTGAGATGAGGACGGCTCTCTGCTTGCATATCAAACGCTGTGCAGACGACATCGAAGCTGAGGGTACACTGCACTCTGCTGTTTCAGTGGCAACAATGCACTCGCTATGCAATCTAGGGTCCTCAAACACAAGCCTACTTGATAACTCACAGAAGGGTTTTCTGTCATCATGTTTTCATGTCATTTTTCCCCACACCCCAGATTGCTACCATGAAAATGGTAAAAACTACAGGGGTGTGGTCCGAAAGACGCGGAAGGGCGTCACCTGCCAGAAGTGGAGTGTCAACATGCCTCACAAAACAAAGTATCAAAAATAACAAGTAGATTCTAAAATTAAATGTGTCATGAATTTGGCAGGTATGTTTGGTGTTGTCAAATATTTAATACACATTTATATAAATACAGTACCAGTCAAAAGTTTGGACACACCTACTCATTCAAGGATTTTTCTTTATTTTTACTATTTTCTACATTGAAGAATGATAGAGAAGACATCAAAACTATGAAATAACACATATGAAATAACAAATATGGAATAATGTAGTAACCAAAAGAGTGTTAAACAAATCATCAATATATTTTATATTTGAGATTCTTCAAAATAGCAACCCTTTGCCTTGATGACAGCTTGAACACTCTTGGCATTCTCTCAACCAGCATCATCTGGAATTATTTTCCAACAGTCTTGAAGGCGTTCCCACATATGCTGAGCACTTGTTGGCTGCTTTTCCTTCTCTCTGCGGTCCAACTCATCCCAAACCATCTCAATTGGGTTGAGTTCGGATGATAGTGGAGGTCAGGTCATCTGATGCAGCACTCCATCACTCTCCTTCTTAGCCCTTGCACAACCTGGAGGTGTGTTGGGTATTGTCCTATTAAAAAACAAATGATAGTCCCACTAAGCCCAAACCAGATGGGATGGCGTATTGCTGCAGAATGCTGTGGTAGCCATGCTGGTTAAGTGTGCCTTGAATTCTAAATAAATCACACAGTGTCACCAGAAAAGCACCCCCACTGTCACACCCTGATCTGTTTCACCTGTCTTTGTGCTTGTCTCCACCCCCCTCCAGATGTCACCAATCTTCCCCAGTGTATTTATACCTGTGTTCTCTGTTTGTCTGTTTCCAGTTAATTGTTGTTTACCTACCAGCATTTTTCCCCCTTACTCCTGTCTGTTCTAGTTCCTGTTTTCTTGTTTTTCCCGGTTTTGACCATTCTGCCTAACCTGACCCTGAGCCTGCCTGCCGTTCTGAACCTTGCCATACCACACTGGATTATTGACCCCTGCCTTCTCTGACCCTGAGACTGCCTGCCGTTCTGGACTTTTTGCACCCTATCTAGATTACTGACCTCTGCTTGCCCTTGACCTGTCGTTTTGCCTGCCCCTATACTAATAATAAACCTTTGTTACTTCGACACTGTCTGCATCTGGGTCTTACCTGAAATGTGATACCCACACCATCACACCTCCTCCTCCATGCTTCACGGTGGGAACTACACATGCGTAGATCATCCGTTCACCTACATTGCGTCTCACAAAGACACAGCGTTTGGAACTAAAAATCTCATATCTGGCCTCCAGACCAAAGGACAGATTTCCACCGGTCTAATGTCCATTGCTCATGTTTCTCGGCCCAAGCAAGTCTCTTCTTCTTATTGGTGTCCATTAGTAGTGGTTTCTTTTCAGCAATTCGACCATGAAGGCCTGATTCAAACAGTTGATGTTGACATGTGTCTGTTACTTGAACTCTGTGAATCATTTATTTGGGCTGCAATTTCTGAGGCTAGTAACTCTAATGAACTTGTCGTCTGCAGCAGAGGTAACTCTGGGTCTTCCTTTCCTGTGGCGGTCCTCATGAGTGCCAGTTTCATCATAGCGCTTGATCGTTTTTGCGACTGCACTTGAAGAAACTTTCAAAGTTCTTGAAATGTCCTGGATTGACAGACCTTCATGTCTTAAAGTAATGATGGACTGTCGTTTCTCTTTGCTTATTTTGGCTGTTCTTGCCATAATATGGACTTGGTCTTTTACCAAAAAGGACAATCTTCTGTATACCACCCCTACCTTGTCACAACTCAACTAATTGGCTCAAACGCATTAAGAAGGAAAGAAATTCCCCACCAAAATGTAACAAGGCACACTTGTTCATTGAAATGCATTCCAGGGGACTACCTCATGAAGCTGGTTGAGAGAATGCCAAGAGTGTGCAAAGCTGTCATCAAGGCAAAGGGTGGCTACTTTGAAGAATATAAAATCTAAAATATATTTTGAATTGTTTAACACTTTTCTGGTTACTACATGATTCCATATTTGTTATTTCATAGTTTTGATGTCTTCACTATTATTCTACAATGAGGAAAATTGTCAAAATAAAGAAAAACCCTTGAATGAGTAGGTGTGTACAGACTTTGACTGGTACTGTGTGTGTGTATATATATATATATATATATATATATATATATATATATATATATATATATATATATATATATTTCAATGTATGGGATAGTAGCATGTGGGTGTAGAAGTGTCTGCTGTGGCATGGGTAGGTAGGTTTAGTGCTTCTACTGTACTGTGGTTTTCCAGGATAAACCCAGGGACCCACCCTGAGGGCAACCTGACAGAGAACTACTGCCGGAACCCAGATGGGGACCAACACGGACCCTGGTGCTACACCACTGACCCCAAAACAGAGTTTGACTACTGCGCCATCAAGCAGTGTGGTAAAGATTCCGACCCCCCACCACCACCACCCCATACCCATACCTCTGTCCCCTCAGGCATTACATTCCTTTCTCCATATCTTTCTCTTGTTACTCCATCACTCATTGGCCGTATCCGAATTCCCATACTTTCGTTCTACACAGTAGGCATTTTAGGTATGCGAAAATAGAACGTTTTATAGTATGATGATAAGCTGATAATGAGACAAGGGGACACGCTGTACCCAAATGAGCGAATGGTGGGAATCAACGCACATTATCAACGCACATTGCGCATTAGATGCCGCATTATCAGGATGGGTGAGCCTAGTATGTTGATATTTATTGCTTACTGCATCTGTTTTTACCAAACAGTACTTTCTAAATAGTATATGTATGAGTATGATTAGTACACATTATGTCGTTTTGGTAAGTAGTAGGCAAGACAGATTTCGGACACTGCCAGTATATCTTATACTCTGTACTCTATCCTTCTAGGCCTAATGTTAATTTACGAACACTATAAAGCTCTTTTCATACATTTTGCTCGAAGAACTAATCACTCCTTGGCTGTTATTTCAAAATGATTTTTAAAAAAATGATTCTGCTTATTGTTGTTTGAACAGCTGGGGAGAAAGTGTCCATCATAGAGCCAGCCGGTGAGTTCCTAATGGAATATGCAACTATAATGAATAATAAGTGCTTCCTGGAAGTGTACCTGTGTACACAACTTTACTCACTAACTGAAGTGTGTGTGTGTGTGTGTGTGTGTGTGTGTGTGTGTGTGTGTGTGTGTGTGTGTGTGTGTGTGTGTGTGTGTGTGTGTGTGTGTGTGTGTGTGTGTGTGTGTGTGTGTGTGTGTGTGTGTGTGTGTGTGTGTGTGTGTGTGTGTGTGTGTGTGTGTCTGTGTCTGTGTCTGTGTGCGCACAGAGAAAGTGGAGTTTAATGAGTGTGGGAAGAGAGATGATCGTTTCGTCAAGAGCATACTCCGTATTGTTGGTGGGCGTCCTGGAAACTCTCCCTGGACAGTCAGCCTCAGAGACAGGTCAGTCTTAGTGAGATTTACTCACTCAGCCTCAGTCTTCATAACCTCTCTGTCTCCCCTGTTAGAGACCAGTGTTCATGGCATCTCTCTCTCTCTCTCAATTAAATTTCAATGTAAGGGCTTTATTGGCATGGGAAACATATGTTAACATTGCCAAAGCCAGTGAAGTAAAAAAAATAAACAAAAGTGAAATAAACAATCAAAATGAACAGTAAACGTTACTCAAAAAAGAGTGAGTGAGCTGGAAAGTGGGGAGAGTGAGCTGGAAAGTGGGCTGCGTTCAGGGGATCTAAGTGTTTGGGAGTGTGAGTTGGACGCAGACATTACATTGTCAAAGCAATGTATATGAAGTATTACATAAATGAACAATATATTGGGCCAACAATAATAATATACAGTATACTGCATATACACAAAAACAATAATAATAAGACATTTTAAAAAACAATTCCAGAAATGAAATCTAGAAAGGCTCGTGTGTATGACATCTCTTAAATGATGACAAGGCAGCACATCATCTGCACCAAGATCTACTGTCTCAATGTTTTCTCCTAACATAACGCAGATTTTCTCCTCATTCTCTACTTCATCCGACCTAGTCTTTCCTCTCTGACCTTCCATGTTTTTCTATGGCATCCTGTCTCTATTGCCAGGCTATGGTTCATCGAGTCTGTTAATGTCTTCCATGGTTTGAATTCTTTGATTTTGAAAAGTTGTTGTCCTAATTTGATAACTCTCTATATAGAATTTGGTAACATTGAAGCTTGTGATTCAGTTGAATTTCGTTTTGCCAATATTCTACATATTTTGGTTAGAGATTTTTACTTATTAGAACTGTGTTATTTGTGGTCAAATGGTTGAATTTTAGCTGGCGCTTCTGGGCCAGTTGCTCTAAAGGGTCACTCTTTGTGTTCCAGGCTTTTCATAAGACAGCCTTGTGATGATAATATTCTGGATCACAGTGTGTTAGGTGAATCCAGAAAGTCGTGTCTCTTTTCTCAATTATGAGTGCTAGTGGAAATCTCCCAAGTTCTGCACTACAGGCTAGGTTTGGGCTATTTCTGTGCACAATATTTGTAGAAAATTCCAGGTAAAACCTTTCGGTGGGGCTTTCATCCCATGATGTACTGTATATTTTAAATTGCCACATGGAAGGATTGGAGTTATGACAGTCCAAAAATTTAAGCCAAATTCTTCTTGGTGGCTTAAATTTATACAGGGTCTTTCTAATCGCAAAATATGCTCTGCGTGCTTTATCTGTTAAGGACTTTATGGCCATGTCAAACCACCAAGGTAAATATAGTCGGTGGTGTGTTTCAGGATTGGTGGTGTGAAATGGTACTTATTTTCCTGAGATCTGGACTTTTTCTGAAAGATCATTACTTAGTTTTGTTCCATATTAATGGATAGTGTCCAGTCCTTACAATACTGTTCTAGCAAGGACAGGCTTTGTTGTACCCCCTGTTCTGTTGGTGACAAGATTATTGCTGGTGACAAGTCATTGGCATATGAAATACACTTTATTTATTTGTCTTCTAGGGTGAGTCCCAGAGATCTTGATTGATCTGTAGCCAGTTCAGTTATATAAATATTGAATAAGGTTGGACTAATATTGTAACCTTGTCTCTGTCCTGACTAAAGAATTGTGAATATTTTCATTATAGATCTCATTTATTTATTTATTTTTATTTCACCTTTATTTAACTAGGCAAGTCAGTTAAGAACAAATTCTTATATACAATGACGGCCAAACCGGGGAAGACGCTGGGCCAATTGTGCGCCGCCCTACGGGACTCCCAATCACGGCTGGTTGTGATACAGCCTGGAATCGAACCAGGGTCTGTAGTGATGCCTCTAGCACTGAGATGCAGTGCTTTAATAATAATAATATCGTAGACCTTGCCTCCTACACCACTTCGAAGGGGTTTTGAGAACAGTGCTTCATCCCATAAGGAATCAAAGGCTTTTTGAAACGTCGATAAAACAAGGCATATGTGTTTCCTTTGTGAGTTTGGTGGACATGTTTTTTGAGGACATGGAGGATATATATGTGTTGTGATATATATATGTTGTTCAGTGTTTAGGGAGGAATCCAATTCAACTTTTACTTAAAATGTTCAAATCTCTGTTCGAATGCTGTCTGGCCCTGCGGGTTCACCGCTCTTGAGGGCCTTTATTTGATAAATTAGTTAAAACAATGTAATAGGATTGTCCAGCTGGTTTCGTTGGGTTTTTACTGTTAATTATAATTATTTTAATTGTTCTATTACTGATGTTTAGGTGGAGTTAAGTTTTTTTTTTTTTTTTTTGAATTTATAGAGGTATTTCAAAATGCTGTTTCCAGATAATCCAATCTTTGATTGGGGGGTCTTTCTTTTTAAGAGTGGTATCTAATTTCCTCCATGATTCATTAAATTAATTGGTGATATAGAGGGATTTTCTTATATTGGCTTAGGGCCTATTGGTATATGAGACGTGTCTCCTGTTGTTTTTGTTTTGACAAAAGTCTTAGTTATTTTCTTGCAGTTGAACCTTCTTTGTCAAACCATACCATTTTCCTTTTTTGATATTCTATTTTTCACCTTATATAAATATATCCATCAATTTGTCAGTGGCTTAACGCCATCTTTGTCTTATTTAAATGTAGTAAAAAAATACAAATGTAAATCAAGTTTTTAATATCAATGTTATTTAATGCTGCCTTCTATTCAACATGGCTAGCTTTTTCCCCCCACGGTATGTGGGCGGGGGTAGAGTTCTGGTTTTAAATGTAGGGGTGGTTCATCAGATTTTTTTTTCTGATAAATTCTAATTTGGCAGTGGTCTGACAAAGGGAGTTGTGGCATGACCATGAAGGCATAGATATTTTTTCTTGCTCTATAGATCTGTTATGACAAAGTCGACTGCACTGTTTCCTAGTTCAGATCAATAAGTAAACCTACATGTTTCCCATTTTTGTTGACAATACTGTCATAGCTCTCTCTCTCTCTCTCTGTAGTCAGTTGTGATTCATACCCAGATGTACATGGGTGTTTCCCTCTAAATATATGTAGTCTGGATATTTACCAGTTCTAGCATTTAAATCCCCCATTAACAGAACTTTACGTACTGACTCAAAATGAATTATATCAGAATAGAGACTCTGAAAACAAACGTTGTTATAATACTGAAAGTCAGACAGAGGCATATAACAATAAGGTATGTTTTTTTTTGCCAACTATGTTTTTCCTTTCCTCTCTTTAAACTAGATCAGAATCCCTCCTGAGTCACGGACACATTTTACATGTGGATGTTTCACTGACGGTAGGCCTGCAGTAACCTCCCTGTCATTTTTGGGAGAGGATGTTTCTTTTCGACTCCATGTCTCCAAGAAGTATAATAATGTCTGAACTAGGTACGATGTCTACTAATATCTGTGTCTGTGCTTTTCACAACCAAATGTTTAAGAGCACAAACCCTGAATGTTATATATTCACTGCATTTGGAAAATATTTTGTACTTTTTTATTTAACCTTTATTTAACTAGGCAAGTCAGTTAAGAACAAATTCTTATTTAGAATGACGGCGTACACCGGGCCAAACCCGGATGATGCTGGGCCAATTGTGCACCACCTATGGGACTCTCCAAATAAGGCCAGATGTGATACAGCCTGGAATCGAACCAGGGATTGTAGTGACGTCTCTTGCACCGAGATGCAGTGCCACTCGGGAGCCCAAAGTTGGTATTCAGACCCCTTCCCTTTTTGCACATTTTGTTATGTTACAGCCTATTTATAAAATGGATTAAATTAAAAATGTTCCTCATAAATCTACACACAATACCCCATAATGACAAAGCAAAAACAGGTTTTTAGAAATGTTTGCAAATTTATTAACAATAAAATCAGAAATACCTTATTTACATAAGTATTCAGACCATTTGTTATGAGACTCGAAATTGAGCTCTGGTGCATCCTGTTTCCATTAATCATCCTTGAGATGTTTCTACAACTTGATTGTATTTGATACACTGCCGATTTTGCAGGTTTTCCTACTTACAAAGCATGTAGAGGTCTGTCATTTTTATCATAGGTGCACTTCAACTGTGAGAGACGGAATCTAAAACAAAAATCCAGAAAATCACATTGTATGATTTTTAAGTAATTCATTTGCATTTTATTGCATGACATAAGTATTTGATACATCAGAAAAGCAGAACTTAATATTTGGTACAGAAACCTTTGTTTGCAATTACAGAGATCATACGTTTCCTGTAGTTCTTGACCAGGTTTGCACACACTGCAGCAGGGATATTGACCCACTCCTCCATACAGACCATGAGGTTGAAGGAATTGTCCGTAGAGTTCCGAGACAGGATTGTGTCGAGGCACAGATCTGGGGAAGGGTACCAAAAAAGTCTGCAGCATTGAAGGTCCCAAGAACACCATGGCCTCCATCAATCTTAAATGGAAGAAGTTTGGAACCACCAAGACTCTTCCTAGAGCTGTCTGCCTGGCCAAACTGAGCAATCGAGGGAGAATGGCCTAGGTCAGGGAGGTGACCAAGAACCCAATGGTCACTCAGAGCCCCAGAGTTCCTCTGTGGAGATGGGAGAAACTTCCAGAAGGACAACCATCTCTGCAGCCATCCACCTTTATGATTGTGGCCAGACGGAAGCCACACCTCAGTAAAAGGCACATGATAGCCCGCTTTGAGTTTGCCAAAAGGCACTCTCTGACAGGAGAATCTTGTTTCTCACGATCTGATGAAACCAAGATTGAACTCTTTGGCCTGAATTAGGGCTGTGGCGGTCACAAAATGTTGTCAGCTGGTGATTGTCAAGCAAATAACAGCTGGTCTCACAGTAATTGACCGTTAGTTAACATCAACACATTTAGCATCTCCTGGCTTCCACACATAGCCTACAAGCCACTGATGCAGACCTTTGGAGCATCTACATTTTAAAAAGTATAATAAATCCATGTAATATAGCCTTCACAATAAATCCATTATTATAGACAGGTCTAAAGAAGCATGATATGAAGAAAATGTAGTCTATTTCAGAAGAACAGAATAACATACTCTGAATTGTCCTTATGTTAGGTCCTGATCTGGCTATGCCAAATGGCTGTGGGCTACGCTAGTTCATTTAGCAGGCAAGATCTGCTTAGAATTCCGTGGCATTATTTTATAGTATGAAGAATACAATAGAACAAAGCTGAATAAAATAGAAAAGATATTTTCTCCAAGCGATTTGAGGGAGTGCACACAAACGGCTATTCTGTGTTGAGCGGTTAACAAACAAATAGGTATTCCTATATGCTTAGTTTAGAGTTATTAATGTAACTTCAGTTGTTCTACAAACGTTGAGCTATATGTTTGGACTTTGATACATTGTAAGGCTGCATGATGCTACTCTAATGAGGATTTGAAAAACGTCGCATGAAAGGCATGAGCTCTGCTTAGTTTTTTTTTGTGCAGGCTGATCACACTACATCAGTCACTAAATTCACAATTTGACAAGCACTTGATTAATGCCTCAAATTTCACGGCCGCCGTAATGCACCCTAATAGAATCCATTCTATTTACATCGATGTCAGAGTGACTAGAGGAACGACAGAGTGCTGAGTACCAGGCAGTTAGCAAGTTTGGTAGAGGATACTAATGACCATCAGCAGCATCAGAGCTTGTAGAAGCCTAATTACTGTGTCTAAACGGTCACGTGGAATTTGACTGCCTTCATGACTCTTGACCGTTGGCGGTAATACGGTCACCGCAACAGCCCTAGCCTGAATGTCAAGCGTCACGTCTGGAGGAAACCTGGCACCCTCCCTACGGTGAAGCTTAGTGGTGGCAGTATCGTGCTGTGGGGATGTTTTTCAGCGACAGTGACTGGGAGACTAGTCAGGACTGAGGGAAAGATGAACAGAGCAAAGCACAGAGATCCTTGATGAACACCTGCTCCAGAGCGTTCAGGACCTCAGACTGAGGCGAAGGTTCACCTTCCAATAGACCAGGACCCTAAGCACACAACCAAGACAACGCAGGAGTGGCTTCGGGTCTCTGAATGTCCTTGATTGGCCCAGCCAATGCCCGGAATGAAACCAATCGAACATCTCTGGAGAGACCTGAAAATAGCTGTGCAGCGACACTCCCCATCCAACCTGACAGAGCTTGAAAGGAGCTACAGAGCAGAATGGGATAACCTCCCCAAATACAGGTGTCCCACGCTTGTAGGGTCATACCCAGGACGACTTGAGGCTGTAATCGCTGCCAAAGGTGCTTCAATAAAGTACTGAGTACAGGGTCTGAATACTTACTGTATGTAAATGTGATATTTCACATAATTCTAATTTTGTATTATATAATTTTGTTTTTGTATTGTCATTATGTGGTATTTTGTGTAGATTAATGAGAGGAAAAAAAACGTTTAAAATTTTTTAGAATAAGTCTGTAAAGTAACAAAATGTGGAAAAAGTCAAGGGGTTTGAATACTTTATGAATGCACTGTAGGTGCTTATATCCTACTTAAGGATGCTATGTTTAAAATGTTCCTTTAGGATGTGTTGAACATACGAGATAAAACAAATAAACAGTATTTAAATATTCAATACATAATAAAACATTAAAAATATATATATTTATCTCTTATTATCGAGGCTACATAGCTTATGCATACATTGGTACTTTACCCTGGATGTCATCTGTAGTGCATGTAGGTTTTTAGTTCAGTATGCCTATCTTAGAGCAGATTAGAGGTAACATGTCTCTTATCTGGTTCTGGTTGTCCTGTGCTGAGGAACTTGTGGCAGTCACTGCTGTGTAGCTGTTCTTCTGTACTGCCTGTTGTGGCTAGCCGGGTGCTCTGTCAGGGATGACTCTTGAGGGAGGAGGGGGGGGCAGCGTGGTGAATGGGGCAGTGGGGATGTGGGCTATCTGTTGCTTGGGGCTCCTTGGATGTTGAGGAAGGGCCCTGGGACTCTGAAGTTTTAAGATGAGGGAGGATGATTTTTTTTTTTTTAATTATGAGCATGGCCTGATTTCAGTTAGAGAATATTGGATGACTCTCATTCATATTCCATTCACCCAGCTCAAAGTAACATCGATAGGTTTAGGATACGACATGATACTCAAATCTTCCCTGTACCATCACGAGGTTGCTACAACCTAGCTTATGAAAAGTGTACAACTTAGGTGCACAGGTCGAGAGAATTATTAGTAATCAAAGTGACAGACAGTGGCACATTCAAAACTGCCTTGCATACTATTGCCTGCATCTAGCTGATCTAGGGTGTAATCATTAGTCCAACAGTTGCAAATGAGAATTTCTATTGGATAAATTCAGGTAAGTTTATTCCCATTTCGTTCTGTTTCTTTCCGTTTCAGAAAACGTTTTTTAACAGAATCGACAGAATGAATACACACCTGATCACATGCAAACGCAGTTAACTTTCATTGCAGCCACATAAAAACAGCATGATCACTTTGCTCGTTGTATAAATAATTCCTTCTCACAGCTATCTACGTGCTCTGCTCCTCTCACTTTTTCCCTGCGCTTGTGCACTTCAATTGCACAACACAACAGCTGTCTGTAACCAGGCAAAAAAAACTTTCCAAGCCAAACCTTCATATCATGAACGCTAATCACGACACACAGCCTACGTCATTGTCACATCATAGTCAACTAGAACTACTAGAACTAATGCGTTAGTAAACCCGTTACAATCATGGGGTACAGAAAGCAGTTTAGCAGTTACACCGGTGGGCCCCAGAGGCAATAAATTAATAAAACCAAAAGTTTACCTTGACTTGGAAGAGTTCCAGTGTTGGATAGCCATAGCCAGCTAGCTAACATAGCATCCCTCTCTGTTTTGAGCCGGGTGTTTGAGTAGGCTAAACTAGCTAGCTGCATTTGCTAGCTAAGTGGAAGTGAAATTAAAAAACAATAAATGCAACCAAATATAGCCATCACTCTCTCTCTTGTTTCTCCTTCATTTTGGAATAATTGAATTTGTTCAAACTGTTCAACTACTGACATTCTCTCTCTTTGAGGTAACTACTCACCACATTTTATGCACTGTTGTGCTAGCTAGCTGTAGCTTATCATTTCAGTACTAGATTAATTACCAGGACAACATGTCACTACATGCTACAAGAGCGCTGATAGGTTAGAAGACATCCTCCGGAAGTTGTCATAATTACTGTGTAAGTCTATGGAAGGGGGGTGAGATCTTACTGCGCTGTTGATTCATCAGGCTGGCTGGTGTCGGCTGTTGAATGCCTCTGCTCTGGCTGGTCAAGGAATATCTCCCTGAACTCAGTAAGGTCTCTTTCTAGAACAG